>NC_043756.1:32708587-32729575 GCF_902148845.1 Salarias fasciatus
ACCTGGACCAGAGAGCAGCCTCCACCTGGACCAGAGAGCAGCCTCCACCTGGACCAGAGAGCAGTCTCCACCTGGACCAGAGAGCAGCCTCCACCTGGACCAGAGAGCAGCCTCCACCTGGACCAGCCTCCACCTGGACCAGAGAGCAGCCTCCACCTGGACCAGAGGGGTGGAGGTGTTGAGCTGGTCTGCCACGTGCATAAAGGAAACCTGCTGCAGTCGCTCAGTGATGCTGATCGCTGCTTTGCTGTTTCCACCTGGAGGAGGAGGAGGAGGAGGAGGAGGAGGAGGAGGAGGAGGAGGAGGAGGAGGAGGAGGAGGAGGAGGAGGAGGAGGAGGAGGAGGAGGACCTCCACCCCTTTCTGCCTGGTGGAGCGTTGCAGGTAAATAAGTGTGGTTACATCAAGTTTGTGTTGCGTTCCATCCTGAGCCTCCAGACCCCCCCAGACCCCGGCTGACCCCCCAGACCCTGGCTGACTCCCCAGACCCCGGCTGACCCCCCAGACCCTGGCTGACCCCCCCCACCCCCCAGCTGACCCCCCAGACCCTGGCTGACCCCCCCCCACCCCCCAGCTGACCCCCCCAGACCCTGGCTGACCCCGGCTGACCCCCTGGCTGACCCCCCAGACCCTGGCTGACCCCCTGGCTGACCCCCCAGACCCCGGCTGGCCCCCGTCCCCGCCCCCTGCTCCACCTCCCAGGCCCTGCAGCAGAGCAGTGAAGGCAGCGCGGCCTTCTGGCCTTCTGGAAGTTTCCGTTCTTTATTTTTCATCTGAAGAATAGCGGGGAACCAGACACGCGCCTCTGTCCTCAGGGACCACGTGCTTCACTTGGTTTTCCTCCCAGAGCGGGTCTGGTCCATGGAGACCTGCGGGCCGTTCCTCCTCGTTCGCTCCTTTGTCTTTTATCAGATTTATTGACTTCAGATGGTTTTAAAGCTTCTTTCTTGCTCCGCGCTGCGGGACGTTCGCGTCCCGGTCGCAGCCATCTTGGATTTCTGCGCTCTCTGATTGGCCCAGCAGGTCTCACGTGATGTAAACCGCAGCACGATACCTACGCGAGTATGTCGGTAAGTAGAACCGCTTCACGTTACTTCTATAAAAGCTGCAGGATTACTCGGTCAGATGTTTCTTCATCTCGCTCCTTCACCGAACTTTACTCTGTCTGACCGGAGGAAGCGACCCGGACTGTCGCCTCGCGACCGGAAAACAAACAAACGAACGCTCCGCCAACTTCCCCTAGCAACCACCCAAAGCGTCCTAGCAACGGCGAGACGAGGCGCGCAGAGGACGTTGGTCTGTCCCGGGTTTAGGACGGTTTCACCCGGGTTATATCCCGGGTCTGTCCCCGGTTTGAGCTCCGGTTTTCCCCGGGTTAAAGCTTCCATCTGGCCCCGGTCTGACCCGGTTCTGGCCCCGGTCTGACCCGGTTCTGGCCCCGGTCTGACCCGGTTCCAGGCTTCCCTCCTGATGGACGAGACGGTGAAGCCTCTGAGGATACCTGTTGCCATGGCAACGTATGGAGACACGCACCAGCTGTCCCACCTGATGCAGGTACACAGTGACGGAGACGGTAAGACAGTGAGACAGTGAGACAGGTTTCAGTGTGACGTGAGTGTCTTCCTCTCCCCCTGTCTGTCCCTCAGGACCTGCTGTCCGTCCTCCTGCTGCACCGTCCTGAAGAACCGCTGTCCTTCCTCATCCGGACGCTGAGGAACAGCTCTGAGAGCAGTGAGAGTCCTGAATGTCCCCGGGAATCTGCAGGATGTCCTCTGGATGTCCAGCTCAGACCTCTGACAGAATGTCCATTGTCCATGTGTCTCAGTCCCCAGGGTGCTGCTGCTTGGACCCCCTGCTGTGGGGAAGACCACCGTGGTGAGTTCAGAGTGGAAGACAGTAGGCTGACCCTCTGAACTTTGACCTCTGACAGCTCCTCCCTCTCCAGGCTCAGCGTCTGAAGACAGAGCTGAAGACCGTCCACCTAACAGCCACGTCTCTCCTGGAGGACCAATCACTGCACAGCGCTGAGGACCAGCAGGTAGACTGAGAGTCCTGGGAGGAAGATGCTCTATAGTCTGATGTCAGAGGAGGAAGATGCTCTATAGTCTGATGTCAGAGGAGGAAGATGCTCTATAGTCTGATGTCAGAGGAGGAAGATGCTCTATGGTCTGATGTCAGAGGAGGAAGATGCTCTATAGCCTGATGTCAGAGGAGGAAGATGCTCTATAGTCTGATGTCAGAGGAGGAAGATGCTCTATAGTCTGATGTCAGAGGAGGAAGATGCTCTATGGTCTGATGTCAGAGGAGGAAGATGCTCTATAGTCTGATGCTAGAGGAGGAAGATGCTCTATAGTCTGATGTCAGAGGAGGAAGATGCTCTATAGTCTGATGTCAGAGGAGGAAGACGCTCTATAGTCTGATGTCAGAGGAGGAAGATGCTCTATAGTCTGATATCAGAGGAGGAAGATGCTCTATAGTCTGATGCTAGAGGAGGAAGATGCTCTATAGTCTGATGTTAGAGGAGGAAGATGCTCTATAGTCTGATGTTAGAGGAGGAAGATGCTCTATAGTCTGATGCTAGAGGAGGAAGATGCTCTATAGTCTGATGTCAGAGGAGGAAGATGCTCTATAGTCTGATGTTAGAGGAGGAAGATGCTCTATAGTCTGATGTTAGAGGAGGAAGATGCTCTATAGTCTGATGCTAGAGGAGGAAGATGCTCTATAGTCTGATGTTAGAGGAGGAAGATGCTCTATAGTCTGATGCTAGAGGAGGAAGATGCTCTATAGTCTGATGTTAGAGGAGGAAGATGCTCTATAGTCTGATGCTAGAGGAGGAAGATGCTCTATAGTCTGATGTTAGAGGACGAAGACGCTCTATAGTCTGGTGTTGGGGGGAAGATGCTCTACGAGGGTGTACCCAAAAATAACCGGAATTTGATTATAACTTTTTATTTATGACATTTCAAAATAAAACACCACCGTCGCCTTCAAAATAGTCTCCATCCGCATTAACGCAGCGCTCCAGCCGTGTCTCCCACTTCATCAATGCGTCGTCAGACTCGTGCGTAATTGTGCCATTTTTTGCCGGCTGCGATTTGTCTGTCCCCTCCTCCACATCTGCAAACCGCTGTCCCTTCAGCTGCTTCTTCAACCTGGGGAACAAGAAAAAGTCCCTGGAGGCTTCATCTGGAGAATCAGGCGGATGGGAGAGGAGATTCATCTCATTCTTCTCCAGAAACGGCGTGAGGCGCAGCGCCGTGTCCGCTGGCGCTCTGTGGTGGTGGATCAACCGGCTCCACTCCGCCACGACGCTCTGCTTCCTCCTCACATCCTCACGGAGCGTCTGAGGACTTCCTGTAGTAGTCCTGGTTTACAGTCTGACCTGGAGGGACAGACTCGCTGTGGACGAGACCCTGGACAGCCGAGAAGCAGCTCAGCGTTGTTTTCACGCTGAGCGGACCTGACGCGCCGACATCTGGCCCTTCTCAGACCCCCGGACCACTCATGGACCTGAGTCTTCCCCAGAGCAGCATCCTTGTAGGCTTGCTGCAACAAGCTGAGTGTTTCTGCTGCTGGTTTTCCAGCAAGAAGCAGAATTTAATGTTCTGCTCTGGCTTCACAGTCAATGTCGCCATTTTGGAAAAAGCGCAGACCGCCGCTGCACTCTGTTGCTATAAATAGCTCCTGACAGGCGTCAGTGTCACTCTGGGAGCTCAGGTTTCTCACAGATGTGCACGAGGCTTACCTGCAGCACATCTGACGGCCAGAAGTCGGAACTCATTATTATTAGTATTTTATGACCAAATTCCGTTTTTTTTGGGAACCCCCTCGTATAGTCTGATGCTAGAGGAGGAAGATGCTCTATAGTCTGATGCTAGAGGAGGAAGATGCTCTATAGTCTGATGCTAGAGGAGGAAGATGCTCTATAGTCTGATGTCAGAGGAGGAAGATGCTCTATAGTCTGATGTCAGAGGAGGAAGATGCTCTATAGTCTGATGCTGGAGGAGGAAGATGCTCTATAGTCTGATGTCAGAGGAGGAAGATGCTCTATAGTCTGATGTTAGAGGAGGAAGATGCTCTATAGTCTGATGTCAGAGGAGGAAGATGCTCTATAGTCTGATATCAGAGGAGGAAGATGCTCTATAGTCTGATGCTGGAGGAGGAAGATGCTCTATAGTCTGATGCTAGAGGAGGAAGATGCTCTATAGTCTGATGCTGGAGGAGGAAGATGCTCTATAGTCTGATGTCAGAGGAGGAAGATGCTCTATACTCTGCAGGATCTTCCAGACCAGCTTCTGGTCTCTCTGCTCCAGAAGAGGCTGAACCAGGAGGACTGCTGGACCCAGGTTGGTGGTCCTCTGGCTGCTGTCTTAAACACATCTGGGTCCTGGAGGTTCTGGAGGTTTTCAGTGGGTTCACAGGACCAGATCCCCGACAGAACCTGATCTCTGACAGAGCCAGGACCTCCACGGGAGCAGAACAGGGTCTCACCTGGCCGTGGTGTTTCAGGGCTGGGTCTTGGAGGGATTCCCTTGGACTCGTCTGCAGGCTTTGAGTCTTCAACAGGCCGGAATCCTCCCCCAGCATGTTGGTGAGTGAGTGAGTGAGTGAGTGAGTGAGTGAGTGAGTGAGTGAGTGAGTGAGTGTGTGTGTGTGTGTGTGTGTGTGTGTGTGTGTGTGTGTGTGTGTGTGTGTGTGTGTGTGTGTGTGTGTGTGTGTGTGTGTGTGTGTGTGTGTGTGTGGTCCAGTCCACCTTTCTTGAGGTCTGAGTCTGGGAGACGGGATCTGGACCTGGACCTGGACCTGGACCTGGACCTGGACCTGGACCTGGTATCTTCCAGATCAGCGTTTCTGGTTCTAGAGTCTGTTTTCAGTTGAGCTGTGATTTAATATGATCCAACGCTCTGGTGGTGTGGACTGGATCCCCTTCAGAACCAGATCTGGTCATCTTCTCGGGGTGACGGGGGTGATGGAGGTGACGGAGGAGCTGGAGGGGACGGAGGTGACGGAGGAGCTGGAGGGGACGGAGGTGACGGGGTGACGGAGGTGACGGAGGAGCTGGAGGGGACGGGGGTGACGGAGGAGCTGGAGGGGACGGAGGTGACGGCGGTGACGGAGGAGCTGGTGGGGACGGAGGTGACGGAGGTGACGGGGTGACGGAGGAGCTGGAGGGGACGGAGGAGCTGGAGGAGCTGGAGGGGACGGAGGTGACGGAGGAGCTGGAGGGGACGGAGGTGACGGAGGTGACGGGGTGACGGAGGAGCTGGAGGGGACGGAGGTGACGGAGGAGCTGGAGGGGACGGAGGTGACGGAGGTGACGGGGGTGACGGAGGAGCTGGAGGGGACGGAGGTGACGGAGGTGACGGGGTGACGGAGGTGACGGGGTGACGGAGGTGACGGAGGAGCTGGAGGGGACAGAGGTGACGGAGGTGACGGGGGTGACGGAGGTGACGGAGGAGCTGGAGGGGACGGAGGTGACGGAGGTGACGGAGGTGACGGAGGAGCTGGAGGGGACGGAGGTGACGGAGGTGACGGGGTGACGGAGGAGCTGGAGGGGACGGAGGTGACGGAGGTGACGGGGTGACGGAGGTGACGGGGTGACGGAGGTGACGGAGGAGCTGGAGGGGACGGAGGTGACGGAGGAGCTGGAGGGGACGGAGGTGACGGAGGTGACGGGGTGACGGAGGAGCTGGAGGGGACGGAGGTGACGGAGGTGACGGGGTGACGGAGGTGACGGGGTGACGGAGGTGACGGAGGAGCTGGAGGGGACAGAGGTGACGGAGGTGACGGGGTGACGGAGGTGACGGAGGAGCTGGAGGGGACGGAGGTGACGGAGGTGACGGGGTGACGTAGGAGCTGGAGGGGACGGAGGTGACGGAGGTGACGGGGTGACGGAGGTGACGGGGTGACGGAGGTGACGGAGGAGCTGGAGGGGACAGAGGTGACGGAGGTGACGGGGTGACGGAGGTGACGGAGGAGCTGGAGGGGACGGAGGTGACGGAGGTGACGGAGGTGACGGAGGAGCTGGAGGGGACGGAGGTGACGGAGGAGCTGGAGGGGACGGAGGTGACGGAGGAGCTGGAGGTGACGGAGGTGACGGGGTGACGGAGGTGACGTAGGAGCTGGAGGGGACGGAGGTGACGGAGGTGACGGAGGTGACGGGGTGACGGAGGTGACGTAGGAGCTGGAGGGGACGGAGGTGACGGAGGTGACGGAGGTGACGGGGTGACGGAGGTGACGTAGGAGCTGGAGGGGACGGAGGTGACGGAGGTGACGGAGGTGACGGGGTGACGGAGGTGACGGAGGAGCTGGAGGGGATGGAGGTGACGGAGGAGCTGGAGGGGACGGAGGTGACGGAGGTGACGGAGGAGCTGGAGGGGACGGAGGTGACGGAGGAGCTGGAGGGGACGGAGGTGACGGAGGTGACGGAGGTGATGGAGGAGCTGGAGGGGACGGAGGTGACGGGGTGACGGAGGAGCTGGAGGGGACGGAGGTGACGGAGGTGACGGGGTGACGGAGGAGCTGGTGGAGGCAGAGGTGTAAAGTTCCACTGAGATTCATTGAAAGTCTTTGAAAACAGAAGAAAACTGGGTCCGATGTGAAGATTCTCCAGGACCGGGTCCAGCCTGGGGGGGGCGGGACACCAGACCAGAGACAGAGGACTCAGACCAGGACCACCAAACAGAGCTGAGTCAGCAGCTCTCCCTGACCGGGTGGAGGCCAGCCTGACCCGCCACCACCAAAACGCGCTTCTGCAACTCCTCAGAAAGAGGCGGTGTGCTCTGGGCTCTCGGCTTCTCACTGTTTTCATTTGTGTATGAAGGCAGCTGATTGGCTGAGCGGGGGCCAATGCCAGCCCCAGGAAGGGGCGCTGGGTTTTGTGTCTCGTGTTGGAGAGCAAGATGGCGCCTGTGACCGGCGGCGCCTCGGCTCGGCTCCTGAGTGAACTCTCTCTGGTTATTCTTTCTGCATATGTGATCATTTCAGCCCGACTCGCTGACGGACTTATGATCGGGACTTATTGTTTCGCATCAAAGAGACTATGGAGAGCCTGTGTGGCGTCCACCGTCGCTACGAACAGGCGTTTCCTCCACCGGCTATTGACTTAAACTCACCGGAGCATTTGCTGCTGTTCCGGGCGTCAGGCAAGGTCCGCAGGAGATCGAGGAAAAGGCGAGGATTCCGGGCCGGCGTCCCGGTACGGCGAAGACGTGAGGCTGCTGCCTGGACTCTGCCACGGCACGCTGCGGAGGCGTCCGGCGTCTCCGCCATGTCCTGCTCTGCCACGGCACGCTGCGGAGGCGTCCGGCGTCTCCGCCATGTCCTGGTCCTCGATGATTGTGACAGCGTATCCACGCCGCTGTTAGCCCGGGCCACGAGTGTCCTGGATCCTGTTTGGCGCTTGAGTCCTGGTCGTGGATCCTCATCGGAGCAGCGCACTTCCGTGTTTCCGTCAACACGGACCAGCTGGTGTCCTCATAACCGCTGCCTTCGTCCAATCACGCTGCACACCTCGGACCCAACGTCCGTGATGTCACACTCGATCCACCTCGGTCTTCTGAACGCCTGCTCCATCGGGAACAAATCCTTTTCCCTGAACGACCTCATCTCAAGGGAAAACATGATGTAATGTGCATCACAGAGACTTGGCAGAAAGGAGGCGTTCATCCACCTGAACGAGCTCTGCCCCGCTGGCTTTGCTGCCGGGAAGCCCCGCCCCCGTCGAGGTGGGGGGGGGGCTGGTATTCGTCCACAAGGAGGATTATGTTTGTAAAGTGACTCCTTCACAGGAATACGCCTCTTTTGAATCTCAGGTGGTCAAGGTGGGACCCCTGCTCCCTCTCTGTGTGGTGGTCTGCCGTCCTCCTGGCTCTGCTGCTGCCTTCTGAAAGGATCTTAGTGACTTCTTATCCTCTAGTTAAAGCTGGAACCTGTTTTAATCCTTGGAGACTTTAGCCTTCATGTTGATAGCACCTCCTCATCCTGCACAATGGAAGTTTTATCTTTGACTCAAGCCTTTAGCCTCGTGCAACATGTTTCAGTGCCAACCCACCGAATTTAGACCTTGTTTTCTCACTCGGCCTGGACATTTCTAATGTGTCAGTGATGGATGTCCACATGAGTGATCATTGTCTTGTTTCATGTGATTTGCATTTCAGCCCCGAGCCCAAAACTTTGGAAGTAAGGTCTCAGAGGCGCATCATCACTGCTAATACTGCAGAAAGGTTCTCTGCTTAGTTTGATCCTCTTCTGTCAACCAACTGCTCTGGTGTAGACGACCTAATCCAGTGTTTTGATGACCTCTGTGTAGTTATCTTGGATCAAGTGGCCCCTTTTAAAGCTAATCTGACTACACAGAAAAAAGCATATTTTAAGCTTTAAGAGACTGTGCCAGAAGACTGAACGTTTGTGGAAATCTACTAACCTTGAGGTTCACAGGCTCCATCTCAGGGGTCTCACGTCATCGTACGATGAAATGGTTGAGAATGCCAGGTCCAGCTACATCTGTCAACTGGTGGCAGTGAATAAGAAAAACCCTACAGTGCTGTTTGACACAATTAATTCTCTCGTTCGCCCTGCTGCGCCTGTAATTCCTGTTTCCACTGAAACTGATAGCCATGCTTTCTTGATTTTTTTCACTGATAAAATCAAGAAACTCAGGGATAACATGCCACCCCCTCTGCGTGGCGCCTCGGCTGTCATTGAGCCCATCCCCAGCATGTGGTTCACTTTGAGTCTCATGGGGCGTTCACACCGGACGCGTCGCGGGCGTTGTCGACGCTCGGGACGCCTCGAAGCTGACGCTTGTGACGCTTCGAGCACGACGCTGACACCAGGTGGTCACGACGCTCACGACGCTCGCGACGCGCGTCAGTTTATCGGCGCGCGGGAGGCTGATTTCTGTTTCCCGCTATGGCGGATGGCATCAGGAGAGCGGCTCGGCTTTATTTGTTAAATAAAGCTGGACAGCGCCGTCGTCGGGCACATGGGCGTCGTCTCTGGGTTCATCCCGTTATTCAGAGGCCTTCTGAATTTGGGGAGTTTCACCATTTGAGGATGAGGGTCGCTTCCAGGGCTACTTTAGTCTCTCCCGGGCCCAGTTTGACGACCGGCTGGCCCCAGTGTTGCCAACTCCCCAGTAAGAAAAGTGGCTATTGGCTGGTCTGCTCCTCTCTGCTCTGCCTGCAGCAGGGGGCGCTGCTGAGACTGACCGCTGTGAGAGCTTTGGGACGGGGGAGGGGCTCATTGACGACAGCAGCGAGACGTCCTGTCACGTCTCCAGAGCGCCAGAGAAGGTCGCTAGGTTTGTCGCTAGTCGCCTTTGACAAAAAAAGTCTCCAAGAGGCTTTGGAAAGTCGCCAGATTTAGCGAGAAAGTCGTCAAGTTAGCAACACCGTCCGGCCCGCATCGGTGCTCGGATCACTCGTAGTGACGTAGCACCGGAGGGATCGTCTCTGATTGGTTGACGCCCAGCGGCAGCGCGTCGAAAGTTCAGTTTTCCCAACTCTCAAAAAGCGACGCTCACGACGCTCCTGACGCCGGGGACGCGCGTCGTGGGCGTCGACGCTCGAAACGCTCAAAAAGTCGACGCTCCTGACGCTCGTCCACCATAGACTTTGCATAGAAAATCGCCGCTCACGACGCCCGCGACGCGTCCGGTGTGAACGCAGCATAACTCTTGCCGATGTTTCGGCTCTGGTAACCAAGACGAAACTCTCTTCCTGTTCCTCTGTCCTCCCCTGCAGACTGTTTTTAGAGGAACTGGAGGCAGTCGATACCTGGGTTACCGAAATGATAAACCTCTCTCTGTCATCAGGTTCGTTTTCAAACGCCTTCCAGCACGCCATTGTGGAGCCACTACTAAAAAAATGGAGGTTTAGACCCGGCAGACCGAAATAATTATAAGCCCATCTCTAAGCTGCCGTTTTTGTCAAAGATCCTTGAGAAGGTGGTCTGCAACCAGCTGTCTTCCTACCTCGACCAACATGACCTCTTTGACAAACTCCAGTCTGGCTCCCGTCAGCACCGCTCCAGGGAAACAGCCCTACTGAAGGTGTCCAGCGACGTAATGATGTCTGCCGGTTCAGGTAAATGCACCGTGCTGGTTCTCCTGGATCTGTCCTCAGCGTTTGACTCTGTTGACCATCACGTCCTGATAAATCGACTGAGGGACCATGTGGGACTGTTGGGGTCGGCTCTCCAGTGGTTCACCTCATATCTGTCTGGACGCAGCTTCTGTGTGTCAACAAACCAGATAAAATCAGAGTCGATGAATCTGGTGTGCGGGGTGCCACAAGGCTCCCTCCTGGGCCCTATTTTATTTTATTGTATCTGCTCCCCTGGGTAAGATCATCCAAAGGTTCAAGGATGTTTCTTACCACTTGTATGCCGACGACATCCAGCTCTACTGTTCTTTCAAGCCGGATGAGATAAAGAAGCTGGATTCCTTTTTCCACTGCTTGGCAGAAATAAAACTCTCTTCAGCAGACAAAACTGAAACACTCATCATCGCCCCCGATGTCTCAATTCCAGGGATCAAACAGCACCTTGGTGACTTAGGGCAGTCCGCGAATTTGTGCCTTATAAATTTGTGTGTTTTCTTTGATAAAGACATGTCTCTAGTCTCTGGTGCAGCACTGCAAGCAGCTGACAAGAAACTGTTTCTTCCAACTCAGAAATATCTCTAAACTTAGGAAAACGGTATCATGCAATGACCTAGAGCTCATCATCCATGCCTTTGTTTCTTCATGCTAAGGGCCAATCCCAATTCTACCCCTTACCCCTACCCCTTACCCCTACCCCTATGATATGCGCGTTCACGAGGCTTAAGGGCTATCCCAATTCTCCTTTTTGAATAGGGGTAGGGGTAAGGGGAAGGGCTATTTCACCCCTTTCAGCGAAGTCTGCATCGATGCTCCCTATTCTCTATAGAGGTAGGCGGAGTTTCACATTGGCCAGAAAAAAACAACATGGCGCCCACCACGGAGTCGCACAAATGTAAGATTGCTTTCTGTATACTATTTAAAAAGCTATAAAAAGTGTATTTGCTTCACTGAATTTATAGATAAACTAGCGTGACAGTGTCCCAGTCATGGATTAACGTTTTAGCGCTGCGCAGCACCGTTTCCAATTGTGAATTTGTAACTTATGAAGAGCACTAATCACTGAATTAACGTCATCCTTTATCATGTTTTTAACGTAATATGTTAGACGCAGGGACCCCGATGAAACCTGACTGCTGATTCAGTTTAGAGCCGGGTTCCTCAATTAGCGGACCGCGGCACACCTCGCTGCGGACCCAGGGCAAATGTATGGAAAAAAAAGAAAAAAAATCTTTCTTTAAACGCTCCATGTTCCGTGTGAGCACCGTTCTGCACCGCGCCGCTCTGTGCGTGTCCAGCGCACTCCGTCGCACCGCACTGCTCGGCAGTCCTTGGTATCGCTGCCCCCCGCGCCCCCCCCCCCCCCCCCCCCCCCCCCCCCCCCCCCCCTCTCCCACAGGGCGCTGAAGTCCGGACCCATGCTTGTACATAAAAAGCAAATGTGGACCTTCAAGATTTGTATTTGAGGACCCCTGGTTTAGAGGTTAAAAAGGAAGAAAAGTTTTTGAAATCAAAATACAGCGCCAAAACACATTGGGAGTAAATTATATTATTCGTCTAAGCTATAATATGTCAGTAATAAAACGTGTTTATATAAATATATCTGTATTACTTTAGGAAATTCATAAAAGAAAATGGCTTGGAAGGGGAAGTTACAGCCCAGCAAGCTTCAAAAAAGTGGGAGAACCTCAAAAAGAAATATAAGGTAAATAATAATACCATTATTAAAAAATAAAAGTAATTTCTAATGTAATTTCTATCATTTCTAATATCCATAATTTTTTGTTGTTATAGGAGTGCGGCGGGGCTTAAAGGGCCAAGGGGGATCCCAGTTCATAGTGCTGCAAAGATAGCCCTAGCCCTCAGCCCTGTTCTAAAAGGGGTAGGAAAGTGATAGGGGTAGGGCTAAGGGCTAAGGGGTAGGGGTAAGGGGTAGAATTGGGATTGGCCCTTAGACTACTGTAACAGCCTGTTCTCATGCTTGAACAAGAAGGAGCTTTCGAAACTGCAACTTGTACAAAACTCTGCAGCGAGAATACTGACCCACACAAACAGGTGGACTCGCATATCCCCCGTTTTAAAGGAGCTTCACTGGCTACCAGTTTCTTACAGAGTCCATTTTAAGATTTTGGTTTTAACCTTCCGGGCCTTGCATGGCCAAGCGCCTTCTTACATCTGTGACCTGCTCCGGCCTTACTCCCCTGCCAGGGTTTTAAGGTCTGCAGACCAGAATCTTTTAAAGGTGCTGTGTACCCGGTTTACGACCAGAGGAGCCCGATCGTTCCAGGCCGTTGCTCCCAGGCTCTGGAACGATCTCCCGCTCTCTCTCCGCTCAGTTGCATCTGTTGACACTTTCAAAACACAACTTAAAACCTTTGTGTTTGCCCAAACATTCGCTTAGTTTTTCGGGCCTGTTATGATCTCCTTTTAATGTTGACTATTTATCTGTATTTAACTGTTGTTTTATTGTTGTCTTATATATGTTGTGAAGCACTTTGTGGCTCTTTGCCTACGAAAGGTGCTATATAAATAAAAATTACTTACTTACTTACTCGTGCGTGACATGCAGTCACAAGCGACGGACCCAGGTACAAACGAGAGGCGCTGTAGTCAGGCGGCGCGGCGCTGCATGCAGCATTTGGAGATTTAAACTAAATTAACTTAAAGGTGCTGTAGGCAGGATTCCGCATCTCCGCCATCTTGCTTAGGGTTACCTCAGCAAGATGGCGATTTGACCCATCTAAGATGGCGATTTGAAACCCAGCACAGCCAATCCTGTCCTGTTTTCTCTGACATCACGCCCTTACGCAAGTTAAGCCCCTCCCACAAGAACGTGTGACGAACGCCCCTCCACCAATCACGGTTAGAGCCTCAGGGGCTCTTCTGATTGGTCAAAGATACCTGGAGCTGTGGAGATTCCTGTTCAGCTCAGAACAGAGACAGATGGAAACGCAGTGATGCTACACTCCTAAAGGATTATCAATGATTCTCTAACATTTAATCCAGAGAAAACACAGAGACATCAGCACTGACCAGCAGAATCCTGCCTACAGCAGCTTTAATTAAACTGAAATTGTTCAAAACTGTAGAAAGAGCAGACGCAAAAACACGATGGCCGTAGTCCGCCATGTTGAATGTGATGAACTGGGGAGTTCCGTCTGCTCAGTGTGACGCATGAGAGACGCCGTGCTGTGATTGGTCCGCCGCCTTACGGGACGGTAAATTAGTGGCTAATGCTCCAGATCCAGTCCCCGCAGCATCCAAGCAGCATGTGACGGATGTAGAGGAGACCTGGCTGGTCAGGCTGGGTGAAGGATGTCTGAAGTCTGAGGTCCAGGTCCAGGTCCAGGCCCAGGTAAATAGAACCGGTGCTCGTCAGGGGAAGGATCCTGACCCGGAACCACAGCTGATCCAGATCACTGAAAACAGCCCAGCTCCGCCCACCTGGAAGACACAGAGGACAAAAACTAGACCACAGAACTCGAGAGAGGCTGCAGGGCCCGGTTCCACCAGACCCAGACCAGGGACTAATCCGGGATGTCTGGGTAATCCTGGATCAACTAATCCAGGATCCGGTCCTCTAAAGCAGGATCAAGGAAAGTGAGATATCAGTTACCATGGAGATTTATTCTGGGGAGCCGGTCTGCTCCAGACCAGGACCGAGTCCAGACCAGGACCGGGTCCAGACCAGAACTGGGTCCAGACCAGTACTGGGTCCATCTTGGTACCAGCCTGGCCAGCAGCACTCTCTCCGGCGTTGAACCAATTGTTCGTCTGATTGGTTTGAATTGACCTCTGGCCAAAGCCCCGCCCCCTGGTGACTGTTGCTAGGCTGTCAAGCTTCTACAAGTCCCCAACGGGGAGACGGAACCACGGCAGAACGTAGCGGCCAATGGGAACCTGGGCAGAAGCCACGCCCCCTGCAGTGCGGTGGCCACGTTGGCGCCCGGCCCGGTCGGTGTCCACGTCCACCTGAAGACTGGCGGCTTAGCCAGCTAGCTGGCTGCTGCGGGACATGGGGACGCTCTGCGCTTCAGGAGGACGACTGGGACCTTCCGTTCTGGTGACGTTCTGCGAACAGGAACCACGACCTCCACCTCCAGCTGGGCTCATGGAGCCGAGCGAGGCCCCGCCTCCGACACGGTTCCTGACGTCACTGTGGGGGCGGGGCCTTCAGCGCCACGGGCTCGTCTCCTCCCCACATCCACCCGCCGCCGGACGGACCCGCCTACAAGGAACGGCTGTCAGGACGTGTGATTGGACAATGTTCGACTGGGGCGGGGTTTATAAAAGGTCAACTCAGTCTGATCAGAAAGTCACCATGGAAACCGCCGCTCCGTTCAGGACTCTGTGTGTGTGTGTGTGTGTGTTTGTGTGTGTGTGTGTGTGTGTGTGTGTGTGTGTGTGTGTGTGTGTGTGTGTGTGTGTGTGGTGTGTGCTTGTTTTCCTATCCTTGTGGGGACCAAATGTCCCCTCAAGGATAGTAAAACCAGCTCGATGTGCCTTGTGGGACCTTCTTCTGGTCCTGATGAGGGAAACTGTGTTTTCTTCACCATGTTGTTACTGAAAACATTTCTTTAGGGTTCGGCTGTGTGGTGGTCTGGGTCTGGGTCTGGGTCAGGGTCAGGGTCAGGGTCTGGGTCAGGGTCTGGGTCTGGGCCTGGGTCAGGGTCTGGGTCTGGGTCAGGGTCAGGGTCAGGGTCTGGGTCTGGGTCAGGGTTAGGGGCCAGACATGAATGGGAGTCAATGGAAGGTCCCCACAAGGATAGAAATACGAACCTGTGTGTGTGTGTGTGTGTGTGTGTGTGTGTGTGTGTGTGTGTGTGTGTGTGTGTGTGTGTTCTCGTATTTCTATCCTTGTTGGGGCCAAATGTCCCCACAAGGATAGCAAAACGTGGAACGACGTGCCTTGTGGGACCTTTTTCCGGTCCTAAGTAGGAGAAACAGTGTTTTCTTGACCATGTTGTTGTTACTGAAAAAAGTAAAAGTGCAAAAACATTTCTTTAGGGTTAGGCTTTGTTGTGGTGTGGGTTAGGGTTAGGGTAAGGGTCAGGGTTAGGGGCTAGACATGAATGGGAGTCAATGGACGGTCCCCACAAGGATAGAAATACAAGACTGCACGTGTGTGTGTGTGTGTGTGTGTGTGTGTGTGTGTGTGTGTGTGTGTGTGTGTGTGTCAGTGCTGCTGGAGGCCCCGGACGTCGTGCTGCAGCAGAGGGGGGACGGTCGGCTGTTGGACTCTCTGACCGGAGGTGAGTCGTGGGTCCAGGACCAGGATGTGATCCGAGCCACGGTGACATCACTTCCTGTTTGCAGACGTCTACCATCGGACCTTCGCTTGGCCCGCCGATGACGTGGTAGCTCAGCGATTGGAAAAGGGGCGGGGCCTGTCTGGGGATCAGGTGCGGCAGCACCGCCGTGAGGTCACTGGCCTAAGCTCCGCCTACCAGCAGGTGCTGCTAGTCGTCAATGGAGACCAGCCTCCTGCAGACGTTTCCCAACAAGGTACACACACAACAGAAAACACACACACACACCGAGGTCCACAGACCAAAGAAAACAATAACATTGTGCGTGTGTGCGTTTGTGCGTTTCAGTCCTGTCCTTTGTTCAGACCCGCCGCTGCTCCAGAACTCCCAGAATCCTCCTGTTCGGCCCTCCAGGGTCTGGAAAGAGTCATCAGGCCAAACTGCTGTCTGAGAAATACAGGCTGGTGGATGGTACACACACACACACACACACACACACACACACACACACACCCACACACACAGACTCCTGTCACTGCAGTGTGTTCGGGTGTGTGTGTGTGTGTGTGTGTGTGTGTGTCAGTGTGCTGTGCTCAGGTGTTGAGGGCTGCAGCAGCTGAAGGCTCCAGACCGGGTCAGCTGATCCAGACCTACCTGGACCAGGACCAGGACCGAGCAGGTAGCTGCTGTTGTTTCTGTTGTATTGTTTTTGCTGTTTGTGTTGTGGCTGTGGTTTTGGTCGTATCAGTGTCTGTGTGTGTTTGTGTGTGTTTGTGTGTGTGTGTCTGTGTGTGTGCGTGTGTGTGTGTGTGTAGAACACGCTGCAGGAGAATCAGCTGGATTCTGAACCGACCGCCTTCTGATCAGAGGGGAGACGGGGTCACAGCTTCCTTTAGTGCAGGGGTCCTGTGGGGGGGGGACTGGTGCTGTGTGTGTGTGTGTGTGTGTGTGTGGGGGGGGGGGGGCTCAGAGGGGTTGTTTGAGGTCGGGGGTGTCAGAAGGGCAGATGTCAGATGGTAGATAATGGGCATGGTTATATTTCAGTGCTGTCAGAGCTGGAGACATGAATATATGTCAGTGAAATATATCCAGTGTGTGTCAGTGAAATATATCCAGTGTGTGTCAGTGAAATATATCCAGTGTGTGTCAGTGAAATATATCCAGTGTGTGTCAGTGAAATATATCCAGTGTGTGTCAGTGAAATATATCCAGTGTGTGTCAGTGAAATATATCCAGTGTGTGTCAGTGAAGCAGAGCAGTCAGAGCTCCAGACAGTCAGTAGTTCTTCCTCAGTTGTTTTGCTGCTGGATTCAATTGATTTCCTCCATTTAGACACAAAACCCCTTCATTCATTCATCTGCCCCTCCTCCTCTCCTCCCCTCCTCTCCTCCTCTCCTCCCCTCCTCTCCTCTCCTCCTCCCCTCCTCTCCTCCTCTCCTCCTCCTCTCTTTCCTCCTTCTCCTCCTCTCCTCTCCTCCTCCTCTTCCTCCTCCTCCTCCTCCCCTCCTCCTCCTCCTCTCCTCTCCTCCTCCCTCCATCACTTGTTCCTCCAGTTCCAGACTCGGTGGTTCTTCAGGTTCTGGAGGACCGTCTGAGCAGAGAGGACTGCAGCGTCCGAGGATGGATCCTCCACGGCTTCCCCCGAGACCTGCAGCAGGCCCGCATGCTGCAGCAGCGCCCCCTACAGCCCAACAGGTACAGCAGCTCCCCTACAGCCCAACAGGTACAGCAGCTCCCCTACAGCCCAACAGGTACAGCAGCTCCCCCTACAGCCCAACAGGTACAGCAGCTCTGCTGGGGTACTGCTGGGGTACTGCGGTGGTACTGCGGTGGTACTGTAGTGGTACTGTGGTGGTACTGTAGTGGTACTGTAGTGATACTGCGGTGGTATTGTGGTGATACTGTGGTTGTACTGTGGTGGTACTGTGGTGGTACTGTGGTGATAGTGTAGTTGTACTGTGGTGGCACTGTGGTGGTACTGTAGTGGTACTGTGGTGGTACTGTAGTGATACTGCGGTGGTATTGTGGTGATACTGTGGTTGTACTGTGGTGGTACTGTGGTGATAGTGTAGTTGTACTGTGGTGGCACTGTGGTGATACTGTGGTGGTACTGCAGTGGTACTGTAGGGGTACTGCGGTGGTACTGTGGTGGTACTGTGGTGGTACTGCGGTGGTACTGTGGTGATACTGCAGTGGTACTGTAGTGGTGCTGTGGTGGTACTGCAGTGGTACTGTGGTGGTACTGTAGTGGTACTGTAGTGGTACTGTGGTGGTACTGTGGTGATACTGTGGTTGTACTGTAGGGGTACTGCGGTGGTACTGTAGTTGTACTGTGGTGGCACTGTGGTGGTACTGCGGTGGTACTGCGGTGGTACTGCGGTGGTACTGTAGGGGTACTGCAGTGGTACTGTGGTGGTACTGTGGTGGTACTGCGGTTGTACTGCGGTGGTACTGTAGGGGTACTGCGGTGGTACTGTGGTGGTACTGTGGTGGTACTGTGGTGGTACTGTGGTGGTACTGCGGTGGTTGTGCGGTGGTACTGTAATGGTACTTTGGTGGTAGACCGGAACCGTTCAAAGGGCCGTAGTACTGGTGTAGTACTTCCGTAGTACTGTTGCAATACTGTGATAGCACTGCAGTAGTACTGCAGTAGTCTTGCCTGTGTAGACCAGCCCTTCAGCTCCTGACCCTCTGAATCTTTCCTCAGAGTTTTCTTCTTGGAGGCGACAGACGAAGTTTGTTTGGAGAGAATCAGTCTGAGAGCGACTGACGCCGTCAGTGGTCACAGGTTAGTGAACGCCCCGCCAGCTACAGGCCAACTACAGGCCAGCTACAGGCCAACTACAGGCCAACTACAGGCCAGCTACAGGCCAACTACAGGCCAGCTACAGGCCAGCTACAGGCCAACTACAGGCCAACTACAGGCCAGCTACAGGCCAACTACAGGCCAGCTACAGGCCAGCTACAGGCCAACTACAGGCCAACTACAGGCCAGCTGCAGGCCAACTACAGGCCAGCTACAGGCCAGCTACAGACCAACTACAGGCCAGCTACAGGCCAGCTACAGGCCAGCTACAGGCCAGCTACAGGCCAGCTACAGACCAGCTACAGGCCAGCTACAGGCCAGCTACAGACCAACTACAGGCCAACTACAGGCCAGCTACAGGCCAACTACAGGCCAACTACAGGCCAGCTACAGGCCAACTACAGGCCAGCTACAGGCCAGCTGCAGGCCAGCTACAGGCCAACTACAGGCCAGCTACAGGCCAGCTACAGACCAACTACAGGCCAACTACAGGCCAGCTACAGGCCAGCTACAGGCCAACTACAGGCCAGCTACAGGCCAGCTACAGGCCAACTACAGGCCAGCTACAGCCAAATACAGGCCAACTACAAGCCAACTACAGGCCAGCTACAGGCCAACTACAGGCCAGCTACAGGCCAACTACAGGCCAGCTACAGCCAAATACAGGCCAACTACAAGCCAACTACAGGCCAGCTATAGGCCAGCTACAGGCCAGCTACAGCCAACTACAGACCAACTACAGGCCAGCTATAGGCCAGCTACAGGCCAGCTGCAGCCAACTACAGGCCAACTACAGGCCAGCTACAGACCAACTACAGGCCAGCTACAGGCCAGCTACAGGCCAGCTACAGCCAACTACAGGCCAACTACAGGCCAGCTACAGCCAACTACAGGCCAACTACAGGCCAGCTACAGGCCAACTACAGGCCAGCTACAGGCCAGCTACAGGCCAGCTACAGCCAACTACAGGCCAACTACAGGCCAGCTGCAGGCCAACTACAGGCCAGCTACAGCCAAATACAGGCCAGCTACAGCCAACTACAGACCAACTACAGGCCAGCTATAGGCCAGCTACAGGCCAGCTGCAGCCAACTACAGGCCAACTACAGGCCAGCTACAGACCAACTACAGGCCAGCTACAGGCCAGCTACAGGCCAGCTACAGCCAACTACAGGCCAACTACAGGCCAGCTACAGACCAACTACAGGCCAGCTATAGGCCAACTACAGGCCAGCTACAGCCAACTACAGGCCAACTACAGGCCAGCTACAGGCCAACTACAGGCCAGCTACAGGCCAGCTACAGCCAACTACAGGCCAACTACAGGCCAGCTACAGGCCAACTACAGGCCAGCTACAGGCCAGCTACAGGCCAGCTACAGCCAACTACAGGCCAACTACAGGCCAGCTGCAGGCCAACTACAGGCCAGCTACAGCCAAATACAGGCCAGCTACAGCCAACTACAGACCAACTACAGGCCAGCTATAGGCCAGCTACAGGCCAGCTGCAGCCAACTACAGGCCAACTACAGGCCAGCTACAGACCAACTACAGGCCAGCTACAGGCCAGCTACAGGCCAGCTACAGCCAACTACAGGCCAACTACAGGCCAGCTACAGACCAACTACAGGCCAGCTATAGGCCAACTACAGGCCAGCTACAGCCAACTACAGGCCAACTACAGGCCAGCTACAGGCCAACTACAGGCCAGCTACAGGCCAGCTACAGGCCAGCTACAGCCAACTACAGGCCAACTACAGGCCAGCTGCAGGCCAACTACAGGCCAGCTACAGCCAAATACAGGCCAACTACAAGCCAACTACAGGCCAGCTACAGGCCAGCTACAGGCCAGCTACAGCCAACTACAGGCCAACTACAGGCCAGCTACAGACCAACTACAGGCCAGCTACAGGCCAGCTACAGGCCAGCTACAGCCAAATACAGGCCAACTACAAGCCAACTACAGGCCAGCTACAGGCCAACTACAGGCCAGCTACAGCCAAATACAGGCCAACTACAAGCCAACTACAGGCCAGCTATAGGCCAACTACAGGCCAGCTACAGGCCAACTACAGGCCAGCTACAGCCAAATACAGGCCAACTACAAGCCAACTACAGGCCAGCTATAGGCCAACTACAGGCCAACTACAGGCCAGCTACAGCCAACTACAGGCCAGCTACAGACCAACTACAGGCCAGCTACAGGCCAGCTACAGCCAACTACAGGCCAACTACAGACCAACTACAGACCAGCTACAGACCAACTACAGACCAGCTACAGCTGAACTACAGACCCAACTGCAGCTGAACTACAGACCCAACTGCAGCTTAACTACAGAACAACTACAGCTGAACTACAGACCCAACTGCAGCTTAACTACAGACCTAACTACAGCTGAACTACAGACCTAACTACAGCTGAACTACAGACCCAACTGCAGCTGAACTACAGACCAAATACAGCTGAACTACAAACCCAACTACAGCTGAACTACAGACCTAACTACAACTGAACTACAGACCCAACTACAGCTGAACTACAGACCCAACTACAGACCAACTACAGCTGAACTACAGACCAACTACAGCTGAACTACAGACCAACTGCAGCTGAACTACAGACCCAACTACAGCTGAACTACAGACCAACTACAGCTGAACTACAGACCAACTGCAGCTGAACTACAGACCAACTACAGCTGAACTACAGACCAACTGCAGCTGAACTACAGACCCAACTACAGCTGAACTACAGACCAACTGCAGCTGAACTACAGACCCAACTACAGCTGAACTACAGACCTAAATACAGATCAGCTACAGCTGAAACTA
>NC_043757.1:0-203655 GCF_902148845.1 Salarias fasciatus
CTAACCCTAACCCTAACCTAACCCTAACCCTAACCTAACCTAACCCTAACCCTAACCCTAACCCTAACCCTAACCCTAACCCTAACCCTAACCCTAACCCTAACCTAACCCTAACCCTAACCCTAACCCTAACCCTAACCCTAACCCTAACCCTAACCCTAACCCTAACCCTAACCCTAACCCTAACCCTAACCCTAACCTAACCCTAACCCTAACCCTAACCCTAACCCTAACCCTAACCCTAACCCTAACCCTAACCTAACCTAACCCTAACCCTAACCCTAACCTAACCCTAACCCTAACCCTAACCCTAACCCTAACCCTAACCCTAACCCTAACCCTAACCCTAACCCTAACCTAACCCTAACCTAACCCTAACCCTAACCCTAACCCTAACCCTAACCCTAACCCTAACCCTAACCCTAACCCTAACCCTAACCCTAACCCTAACCCTAACCCTAACCCTAACCCTAACCCTAACCCTAACCCTAACCCTAACCCTAACCCTAACCCTAACCCTAACCCTAACCTAACCCTAACCCTAACCCTAACCCTAACCCTAACCCTAACCCTAACCCTAACCTAACCCTAACCCTAACCCTAACCTAACCCTAACCCTAACCCTAACCTAACCTAACCCTAACCCTAACCCTAACCCTAACCCTAACCCTAACCCTAACCTAACCCTAACCTAACCCTAACCTAACCCTAACCCTAACCCTAACCTAACCCTAACCCTAACCCTAACCCTAACCTAACCTAACCCTAACCCTAACCTAACCCTAACCCTAACCTAACCCTAACCCTAACCCTAACCCTAACCCTAACCTAACCCTAACCTAACCCTAACCTAACCCTAACCCTAACCCTAACCCTAACCCTAACCCTAACCCTAACCCTAACCCTAACCCTAACCTAACCCTAACCCTAACCCTAACCCTAACCCTAACCCTAACCCTAACCTAACCCTAACCCTAACCCAACCTAACCTAACCCTAACCCTAACCCTAACCCTAACCTAACCCTAACCCTAACCCTAACCCTAACCCTAACCCTAACCCTAACCTAACCTAACCCTAACCCTAACCTAACCCTAACCCTAACCCTAACCCTTACCCTAACCCTAACCCTAACCCTAACCCTAACCCTAACCCTAACCCTAACCCTAACCCTAACCCTAACCCTAACCCTAACCCTAACCCTAACCCTAACCCTAACCCTAACCCTAACCCTAACCCTAACCTAACCCTAACCCTAACCCTAACCCTAACCCTAACCCTAACCCTAACCCTAACCCTAACCCTAACCCTAACCCTAACCCTAACCCTAACCCTAACCCTAACCCTAACCCTAACCTAACCCTAACCCTAACCCTAACCCTAACCCTAACCTAACCCACCTAACCCTAACCTAACCCTAACCCTAACCCTAACCCTAACCTAACCCTAACCCTAACCCTAACCCTAACCCTAACCCTAACCCTAACCCTAACCCTAACCCTAACCCTAACCCTAACCTAACCCTAACCTAACCCTAACCCTAACCCTAACCCTAACCTAACCCTAACCTAACCCTAACCTAACCCTAACCTAACCCTAACCCTAACCCTAACCCTAACCCTAACCCTAACCCTAACCCTAACCCTAAACCCTAACCTAACCCTAACCCTAACCCTAACCCTAACCCTAACCCTAACCCTAACCCTAACCCTAACCCTAACCCTAACCTAACCCTAACCTAACCTAACCCTAACCCTAACCCTAACCCTAACCCTAACCTAACCTAACCTAACCCTAACCCTAACCCTAACCCTAACCCTAACCCTAACCCTAACCCTAACCCTAACCCTAACCCTAACCCTAACCCTAACCCTAACCCTAACCCTAACCCTAACCCTAACCTAACCCTAACCCTAACCCTAACCCTAACCCTAACCCTAACCCTAACCTAACCCTAACCCTAACCCTAAACCCTAACCCTAACCTAACCTAACCCTAACCCTAACCCTAACCCTAACCCTAACCCTAACCTAACCTAACCCTAACCCTAACCCTAACCCTAACCCTAACCCTAACCCTAACCCTAACCTAACCCTAACCCTAACCTAACCCTAACCTAACCCTAACCCTAACCTAACCCTAACCCTAACCCTAACCCTAACCCTAACCCTAACCTAACCCTAACCCTAACCTAACCCTAACCCTAACCCTAACCTAACCTAACCCTAACCCTAACCCTAACCCTGACCCCATTTACCCCTATTACCTACTGGAAGCCCTAACACTTACATTGACTCCTATGGGGCTCCGGGAACATGACTCTGTAACTCAGCCAAACAAAGGCCCACAGTCCTGATTTTCACACCACGCACTCACAACCCTAGCCTTGACACAACCCTACTTCCAGAATGTCACATTGACCAACTTTTGACCAAAACTTCAAGAAACCCTAACCCTAACCCTACCACCCGGACCGGCTCGTCACCCTCTACGCATGGCTCAAGTCTCAAGTCTCTCACACTTAGGGTTACAAAGTTATTGGAGCTTGAGTCAATGACTCAGCACCCCATTTACCCCTATTACCTACTGGAAGCCCTAACACTTACATTGACTCCTATGGGGCTCCGGGAACATGACTCTGTAACTCAGCCAAACAAAGGCCCACAGTCCTGATTTTCACACCACGCACTCACAACCCTAGCCCTGACACAACCCTAGGTCCAGAATGTCACTTTGACCAACTTTTGACCAAAACTTCAAGAAACCCTAACCCTAACCCTACCACCCGGACCGGCTCGTCACCCTCTACGCATGGCTCAAGTCTCAAGTCTCTCACACTTAGGGTTACAAAGTTATTACACGAGCAGTTATTAACTGGGTTCTTAATGATCCCTATTACCTACTGGAAGCCCTAACACTTACATTGACTCCTATGGGGCTCCGGGAACATGACTCTGTAACTCAGCCAAACAAAGGCCCACAGTCCTGATTTTCACACCACGCACTCACAACCCTAGCCTTGACACAACCCTACTTCCAGAATGTCACATTGACCAACTTTTGACCAAAACTTCAAGAAACCCTAACCCTAACCCTACCACCCGGACCGGCTCGTCACCCTCTACGCATGGCTCAAGTCTCAAGTCTCTCACACTTAGGGTTACAAAGTTATTACAAATCGCAGGCCTGCGATTACCACATTTACCCCTTAACCTACCCCTACCACCCGGACCGGCTCGTCACCCTCTACGCATGGCTCAAGTCTCAAGTCTCAAGCACTTAGGGTTACAAAGTTATTACACGAGCAGTTATTAACTGGGTTCTTAATGATCCCTATTACCTACTGGAAACCCTAACATTTACATTGACTCCTATGGGGCTCCGGGAACATGACTCTGTAACTCAGCCAAACAAAGGCCCACAGTCCTGATTTTCACACCACGCACTCACAACCCTAGCCCTGACACAACCCTAGGTCCAGAATGTCACTTTGACCAACTTTTGACCCAAACTTCCAGAAACCCTAACCCTACCCCTACCACCCGGACCGGCTCGTCACCCTCTACACATGGCTCAAGTCTCAAGTCTCAAGCACTTAGGGTTACAAAGTTATTAACAAAAGACTCACTTCAAAGTGCCTTTTTTTGGAATAACTCCTCCCCCGTACATCACAACAACATGGTTCACATATGTATGGATAGATCTCGTCCAGACCTATCCATAGATGTCTCAACCATTCATGTCAGTTGTTCCTAGAAAAAGTCATTCAATCTCAAACCCAAAAAGAGGCACTTTGAGTGGTTTTCATCCCTATACCTACCCTAACCCTAACCCTAACCCTAACCCTAACCTAACCCTAACCCTAACCCTAACCCTAACCCTAACCCTAACCCTAACCCTAACCCTAACCCTAACCCTAACCCTAAACCCTAACCCTAACCCTAACCCTAACCCTAACCCTAACCCTAACCCTAACCCTAACCCTAACCCTAACCCTAACCCTAACCCTAACCTAACCCTAACCCTAACCCTAAACCCTAACCCTAACCTAACCTAACCCTAACCCTAACCCTAACCCTAACCCTAACCCTAACCTAACCTAACCCTAACCCTAACCCTAACCCTAACCCTAACCCTAACCCTAACCCTAACCTAACCCTAACCCTAACCTAACCCTAACCTAACCCTAACCCTAACCCTAACCCTAACCCTAACCCTAACCCTAACCCTAACCCTAACCTAACCCTAACCCTAACCTAACCCTAACCCTAACCCTAACCTAACCTAACCCTAACCCTAACCCTAACCCTGACCCCATTTACCCCTATTACCTACTGGAAGCCCTAACACTTACATTGACTCCTATGGGGCTCCGGGAACATGACTCTGTAACTCAGCCAAACAAAGGCCCACAGTCCTGATTTTCACACCACGCACTCACAACCCTAGCCTTGACACAACCCTACTTCCAGAATGTCACATTGACCAACTTTTGACCAAAACTTCAAGAAACCCTAACCCTAACCCTACCACCCGGACCGGCTCGTCACCCTCTACGCATGGCTCAAGTCTCAAGTCTCTCACACTTAGGGTTACAAAGTTATTGGAGCTTGAGTCAATGACTCAGCACCCCATTTACCCCTATTACCTACTGGAAGCCCTAACACTTACATTGACTCCTATGGGGCTCCGGGAACATGACTCTGTAACTCAGCCAAACAAAGGCCCACAGTCCTGATTTTCACACCACGCACTCACAACCCTAGCCCTGACACAACCCTAGGTCCAGAATGTCACTTTGACCAACTTTTGACCAAAACTTCAAGAAACCCTAACCCTAACCCTACCACCCGGACCGGCTCGTCACCCTCTACGCATGGCTCAAGTCTCAAGTCTCTCACACTTAGGGTTACAAAGTTATTACACGAGCAGTTATTAACTGGGTTCTTAATGATCCCTATTACCTACTGGAAGCCCTAACACTTACATTGACTCCTATGGGGCTCCGGGAACATGACTCTGTAACTCAGCCAAACAAAGGCCCACAGTCCTGATTTTCACACCACGCACTCACAACCCTAGCCTTGACACAACCCTACTTCCAGAATGTCACATTGACCAACTTTTGACCAAAACTTCAAGAAACCCTAACCCTAACCCTACCACCCGGACCGGCTCGTCACCCTCTACGCATGGCTCAAGTCTCAAGTCTCTCACACTTAGGGTTACAAAGTTATTACAAATCGCAGGCCTGCGATTACCACATTTACCCCTTAACCTACCCCTACCACCCGGACCGGCTCGTCACCCTCTACGCATGGCTCAAGTCTCAAGTCTCAAGCACTTAGGGTTACAAAGTTATTACACGAGCAGTTATTAACTGGGTTCTTAATGATCCCTATTACCTACTGGAAACCCTAACATTTACATTGACTCCTATGGGGCTCCGGGAACATGACTCTGTAACTCAGCCAAACAAAGGCCCACAGTCCTGATTTTCACACCACGCACTCACAACCCTAGCCCTGACACAACCCTAGGTCCAGAATGTCACTTTGACCAACTTTTGACCCAAACTTCCAGAAACCCTAACCCTACCCCTACCACCCGGACCGGCTCGTCACCCTCTACACATGGCTCAAGTCTCAAGTCTCAAGCACTTAGGGTTACAAAGTTATTAACAAAAGACTCACTTCAAAGTGCCTTTTTTTGGAATAACTCCTCCCCCGTACATCACAACAACATGGTTCACATATGTATGGATAGATCTCGTCCAGACCTATCCATAGATGTCTCAACCATTCATGTCAGTTGTTCCTAGAAAAAGTCATTCAATCTCAAACCCAAAAAGAGGCACTTTGAGTGGTTTTCATCCCTATACCTAACCCTAACCCTACCACCCGGACCGGCTCGTCACCCTCTACGCATGGCTCAAGTCTCAAGTCTCTCACACTTAGGGTTACAAAGTTATTGGAGCTTGAGTCAATGACTCAGGACCCCATTTACCCCTATTACCTTGACACAACCCTACTTCCAGAATGTCACATTGACCAACTTTTGACCAAAACTTCAAGAAACCCTAACCCTAACCCTACCACCCGGACCGGCTCGTCACCCTCTACGCATGGCTCAAGTCTCAAGTCTCTCACACTTAGGGTTACAAAGTTATTGGAGCTTGAGTCAATGACTCAGGACCCCATTTACCCCTATTACCTACTGGAAGCCCTAACACTTACATTGACTCCTATGGGGCTCCGGGAACATGACTCTGTAACTCAGCCAAACAAAGGCCCACAGTCCTGATTTTCACACCACGCACTCACAACCCTAGCCTTGACACAACCCTACTTCCAGAATGTCACATTGACCAACTTTTGACCAAAACTTCAAGAAACCCTAACCCTAACCCTACCACCCGGACCGGCTCGTCACCCTCTACGCATGGCTCAAGTCTCAAGTCTCTCACACTTAGGGTTACAAAGTTATTACAAATCGCAGGCCTGCGATTACCACATTTACCCCTTAACCTTGACACAACCCTACTTCCAGAATGTCACATTGACCAACTTTTGACCAAAACTTCAAGAAACCCTAACCCTAACCCTACCACCCGGACCGGCTCGTCACCCTCTACGCATGGCTCAAGTCTCAAGTCTCTCACACTTAGGGTTACAAAGTTATTACAAATCGCAGGCCTGCGATTACCACATTTACCCCTTAACCTAACCCTAACCCTAACCCTAACCCTAACCCTAACCCTAACCCTACCACCCGGACCGGCTCGTCACCCTCTACGCATGGCTCAAGTCTCAAGTCTCTGACACTTAGGGTTACAAAGTTATTGGAGCTTGAGTCAATGACTCAGGACCCCATTTACCCCTATTACCTAACCCTAACTTCAAGAAACCCTAACCCTAACCCTACCACCCGGACCGGCTCGTCACCCTCTACGAATGGCTCAAGTCTCAAGTCTCTGACACTTAGGGTTACAAAGTTATTGGAGCTTGAGTCAATGACTCAGGACCCCATTTACCCCTATTACCTACTGGAAGCCCTAACACTTACATTGACTCCTATGGGGCTCCGGGAACATGACTCTGTAACTCAGCCAAACAAAGGCCCACAGTCCTGATTTTCACACCACGCACTCACAACCCTAGCCTTGACACAACCCTACTTCCAGAATGTCACATTGACCAACTTTTGACCAAAACTTCAAGAAACCCTAACCCTAACCCTACCACCCGGACCGGCTCGTCACCCTCTACGCATGGCTCAAGTCTCAAGTCTCTCACACTTAGGGTTACAAAGTTATTGGAGCTTGAGTCAATGACTCAGCACCCCATTTACCCCTATTACCTACTGGAAGCCCTAACACTTACATTGACTCCTATGGGGCTCCGGGAACATGACTCTGTAACTCAGCCAAACAAAGGCCCACAGTCCTGATTTTCACACCACGCACTCACAACCCTAGCCCTGACACAACCCTAGGTCCAGAATGTCACTTTGACCAACTTTTGACCAAAACTTCAAGAAACCCTAACCCTAACCCTACCACCCGGACCGGCTCGTCACCCTCTACGCATGGCTCAAGTCTCAAGTCTCTCACACTTAGGGTTACAAAGTTATTACACGAGCAGTTATTAACTGGGTTCTTAATGATCCCTATTACCTAACCCTAACCCTAACCCTAACCTAACCCTAACCCCTAACCCTAACCCTAACCCTAACCCTAACCCTAACCCTAACCCTAACCCTAACCCTAACCCTAACCCTAACCCTAACCCTAACCCTAACCCTAACCCTAACCTAACCCTAACCCTAACCCTAACCCTAACCTAACCTAACCCTAACCCTAACCCTAACCCTAACCCTAACCCTAACCTAACCCTAACCCTAACCCTAACCCTAACCCTAACCTGACCCTAACCCTAACCCTAACCCTAACCCACGAGCAGTTATTAACTGGGTTCTTAATGATCCCTATTACCTAACCCTAACCCTAACACCCGGACCGGCTCGTCACCCTCTACGCATGGCTCAAGTCTCAAGTCTCTCACACTTAGGGTTACAAAGTTATTGGAGCTTGAGTCAATGACTCAGGACCCCATTTACCCCTATTACCTAACCCTACCACCCGGACCGGCTCGTCACCCTCTACGCATGGCTCAAGTCTCAAGTCTCTCACACTTAGGGTTACAAAGTTATTAACAAAAGACTCACTTCAAAGTGCTTTTTTTGGGAATAACTCCTCCCCCTTACATCACACCAACATGGTTCACACATGTATGGATAGATCTCGTCCAGACCTATCCATAGATGTCTCAACCATTCATGTCAGTTGTTCCTATAAAAAGTCATTCAATCTCAAAGCAAAAAAGACTCACTTTGAGTGGTTTTTATCCCTATACCCTTTCCTAAACCTAAAATCCTTTCTTCCCTCTTTTTTTTCCCCCTCTTTTTTAGTTTTCCTTACACATTAAATTTTGGGATCCTACCCGCCTCCCTTCCTTTACCCTAAACCTAACCCCTCCCTTATATTTACACATCAAATTTTGTGATCCTACCCGCTTCCCTTGCTTAACCCTAAACCTAACCCCTCCCCTATATTCATTAACTTCCTCCCTTCCAATTTTCCCTTTTTCCCCCCCTTTCCCCCCCCCTTCTTTTTCTATTTCTTTTGTCTCCAGTTATATTCAAAATCCTGCAGCTGCGAAGGTGACTGGAAAACAATCATGGGCCTGTTTTTATGATTTTCATCTGAATACTGACCTTGGGTTCTGTTCCCCCTAAGCAGGACTCCAGTTGGGAGATTTATTGGTCATATCCTTCTAATTTTTGTTTTTTATACTTCAAGAGTGTTTCTCTACTAACAATCTCATTTTGTTTCTTTTCTCATTTTACCCTTTTTGTTTTTCCAAGTTATCCAATTATACAAAATATCATTGGGATGTTAAAGAAACGATTACTGTTGCAATAGGGAAGGATACTGTTGCCCATGCTTTTCTCTTTTATGTTTCCACACCTAACCCTAAGGGTTCCAAAGTTATTGAGGCTTGAGTCAATGACTCAGGACCCCATTTACCCCTATTACCTAACCCTAACCTAACCCTAATTAGGGGATTCCATGTCTTGTTCTGAGGGTCTCTGAGCGACGGGAGTAGGACCGTTGGAATCGCCTCGGCGAGCTCTACAACATATCTGGCATTGCCATTTTATACCCGGAAAGTGTATGTGGCATTTATTTCCCTAACCATGGGTCCTAGACAAAAACAGGACGTCTAGGTGAATTCGGGGGATTTTTTACAGTCCGGTGATGTGTCTTTTGACTCTCTAGCACCTATTTTTTTTTGTTGCAGTACCACCATTTTACCACTAGGGGGAGCAATTTGTCTGTCGTTTTCTGGAATATAGTTCCACAATTGGTTCAATCTACCACTGTGAGCCGTAGGAACATGCTAGAGAGCTGGGAGTTGGTTTAAACTGCTGTTAGGGGACTCGGGCTCCCTTGGCCACCGTTTCTGAGTGCCTAGGACCTTTCTGCCAAAGATTCCAGAACTGAAGATTCCGTTTCCAGAACTGAAGATTCCGTTTCCGGAACTGAAGATTCCGTTTCCGGAACTGAACATTCTGAAAACGAGCTCCAACTCCGCTCAGGAAGGACCGAGAGCTCTGGCAATGACTTCAAATGAAAGCTGAGGGCCTCAGCAGTGCAATGGAAGTGGTTTCAAGTGTCCAACTACAACACTGTAGATTTTGAATAGGGATTCCAGATTGGTCAAGCCTTGACCGATTCTGGAAGGTGCTGTAACTGAGCTCAGGAAAGAGCTAGAGGTGTGGGATTTACTTCAAATGAAAGCTGGGGGGGTCCCTGACAGGTGTGGTATGATGTCATCTCTGTAAACCTGCATAAAAATTTCACCTCATGAATCAGCCCATAGACTGTATGGTGGGATACAGGGGGATGAGCCTTATGTGTCCTGAGGGTCAGTTGGGTCAATTTCCACCATGAATTTTGCGACCCCTTGGGGAGTGGCAACAACCCCAAACACACAACTGTTGGGGTGGTGACTGTCTGTTTTGGGTGTTTTTGGGCTGATCCAAACACTTTGAGCTTCAAAGATGCAATCTGGAAGGGGATTCCAGATTCCAGATTCCAGATTCCAGATTGGGATTCCAGATTCCAGATTCCAGATTCCAGATTGGGATTCCAGATTCCAGATTCCAGATTCCAGATTGGGATTCCAGATTCGGTCAAGCAATGATAACTCCTCTCAGGAAGGAGCTAGATGGCTGGGATTAGCATCAAATGAAAGCTTAGGACCTCAGCAGTGTAATGGTTGCAGTGTCAAGTCTCAAGTCACTTCTTAAAAATCGATGTCATTTTCTGGAAGGGGATTCCAGATTTAGACATCAAATGACCGATTCTGGAATCTGCTATAACTCCTCTCAGGAAGGAGCTAGAGGCGTGGGACTGGCTTCAAATGAAAGCTGAGGGTCCTGTGAGTGTAATGGTGGTAGTTTCAAGTGTCTTACTTCAATGTTAAGGGTTTTATGGTCAACCCTATGTGTAACCCTAACTCGGTAACCCTACACCCTAACTGTAACCCTATACCCCAAAAAAGCAGGTAAGTTGTGATGACATCTCTCTGACCCCTAAAGAAAAACTTTGACGTTCACCACAATAAGCATGTTCCCCGTGGGATTTGATCCCACAAAAGCTGGGTTGAAAGCCATAGCATTAGACCACTCAGCCACTCAGTGCCATGAAAAGGTGTGTTTGGAACTTGTACTTATGTTTTAAACTTTGTGTTGACGAGGAGTCAAAGGTCATTTAACCCTAGTTCCCAAACAATTAGGGCTAGGGTTATGAAAGTTGGATATGTGTCTCACTGGGGGTGCCTGACAGGTGGGTTGTGGTGTCGTCTCTGTAACCCTAGCAGAAAAATTTGACCTCATGAATCACCCCATAATGTGTATGGTTGGACCCGTGGGGATGAGCCTTGGGTGTCCTGAGGGTCGGTTCGGTCAATTTCCACCATGAAATTTGGAACCCTTCGGGGACTGGCAACGAACCCGCACACGTGTCTCTTGGGGCAGTGACTGTCTGTTTTGGGTGTTTTTGGGCTGATCCAAACACCCTGAGCTTCAGAAACGCAATCTGGAAGGGGATTCCAGATTTCGTCATTCAATGACCAATTCTGGAATCCTCTGTAACTCCTCTCAGGAAGGAGGTAGAAGTGTGGGATTGGCTTCAAATGAAAGCTGAGGGCCTTGCAAGTGTAACGGTGGTACTTTCAAGTGTCTAACTCCACGTTTAAGTTTCAATGACACTTTCTGGAAGGGGATTCCAGAATGTGTCATCCAATGACCGATTCTGGAATCCTCTGCTATAACTCCTCTCAGGAAGGAGCTAGAGGGCTGGGATTAGCATCAAGTGAAAGCTTAGGAGCTCAGCAGTGCAATGGTTGCAGTGTCAAGTCTCAAGTCACTTCTTAAAAATCAATGTCATTTTCTGGAAGGGGATTCCAGATTTAGACATCAAATGACCGATTCTGGAATCTGCTATAACTCCTCTCAGGAAGGAGCTAGATGCGTGGGACTGGCTTCAAATGAAAGCTGAGGGCCCTCCGAGTGTAATGGTAGTAATTTCAAGTGTGTAACTTCAATGTTAAGGGTTTTATGGTCAACCCTATGTGTAACCCTAACTCGGTAACCCTACTCCCTAACTGTAACCCTAACAATCCCAAACAATGAGGGCTAGGGTTATGAAAGTTTGATATGTGTCTCCCTCGGGGGTCCCTGACAGGTGGGTTGTGGTGTCGTCTCTGTAACCCTAGCAGAAAAATTTGACCTCATGAATCACCCCATAATGTATATGGTTGGACCCGTGGGGATGAGCCTTGGGTGTCCTGAGGGTCGGTTCGGTCAATTTCCACCATGAAATGTGGAACCCTTCGGGGACTGGCAACAACCCCGCACACGTGTCTCTTGGGGCAGTGACTGTCTGTTTTGGGTGTTTTTGGGCTGATCCAAACACCCTGAGCTTCAGAAACGCAATCTGGAAGGGGATTCCAGATTTCGTCATTCAATGACCAATTCTGGAATCCTCTGTAACTCCTCTCAGGAAGGAGGTAGAAGTGTGGGCTTGGCTTCAAATGAAAGCTGAGGGCCTTGCGAGTGTAACGGTGGTACTTTCAAGTGTCAAACTCCACGTTTAAGTTTCAATGACACTTTCTGGAAGGGGATTCCAGAATGTGTCATCCAATGACCGATTCTGGAATTCTCAACCCTAACTCCTCTCAGGAAGGAGCTAGAGGGCTGGGATTAGCATCAAATGAAAGCTTAGGACCTCAGCAGTGTAATGGTTGCAGTGTCAAGTCTCAAGTCACTTTTTAAAAATCGATGTCATTTTCTGGAAGGGGATTCCAGATTTAGACATCAAATGACCGATTCTGGAATCTGCTATAACTCCTCTCAGGAAGGAGCTAGATGGCTGGGATTAGCATCAAATGAAAGCTTAGGACCTCAGCAGTGCAATGGTTGCAGTGTCAAGTCTCAAGTCACTTTTTAGAAATCGATGTCATTTTCTGGAAGGGGATTCCAGATTTAGACATCAAATGACACATTCTGGAATCTGCCTTAACTCCTCTCAGGAAGGAGCTAGAGGCGTGGGACTGGCTTCAAATGAAAGCTGAGGGCCCTCCGAGTGTAATGGTGGTAGTTTCAAGTGTCTAACTTCAATGTTAAGGGTTTTATGGTCAACCCTATGTGTAACCCTAACTCGGTAACCCTACTCCCTAACTGTAACCCTAACAATCCCAAACAATGAGGGCTAGGGTTATGAAAGTTTGATATGTGTCTCCCTCGGGGGTCCCTGACAGGTCTGTTGTGGTCTTGGTAAGATTCGGTCAAGTAATGATAACTCCTGTCAGGAAGGAGCTAGAAGGCTGAGATTGGCATCAAATGAAAGCTTAGGGCCTCAGCAATGCAATGGTTATAGTTTTAAGTGTCTACCTGCACTTTTTAAAAATCGATGTCATTTTCTGGAAGGGGATTCCAGATTTAGACATCAAATGACCGATTCTGGAATCTGCTATAACTCCTCTCAGGAAGGAGCTAGAGGGCTGGGATTAGCATCAAATGAAAGCTTAGGACCTCAGCAGTGCAATGGTTGTAGTTTCAAGTGTCTACCTGCACTTTTTAAAAATCGATGTCATTTTCTGGAAGGGGATTCCAGATTTAGACATCAAATGACACATTCTGGAATCTGCCTTAACTCCTCTCAGGAAGGAGCAAGAGGCGTGGGACTGGCTTCAAATGAAAGCTGAGGGCCCTACGAGTGTAAAGGTGGTAGTTTCACGTGTCTAACTTGAATGTTAAGGGTTTTATGGTCAACCCTATGTGTAACCCTAACTCGGTAACCCTACACCCTAACTGTAACCCTATACCCCAAAAAGCAGGTATGTTGTGATGACATCTCTCTGACCCCTAAAGAAAAACTTTGACGTTCACCACAATAAGCATGTTCCCTGTGGGATTTGATCCCACAAAAGTTGGGTTGAAAGCCATAGCATAAGACCACTCAGCCACTCAGTGCCATGAATTTTTCGCGTTTGGAACTTGTACTTATTTTTTAAGCTTTGTGTGGAGGGGGGCTGGGATAATGACCCTCCTAACCCTTGGGGTCAGAGGTCATTTAACCCTAGTTTCCAAACAATTAGGGCTAGGGTTATGAAAGGTGGCTGTCGGTTTTGGGTGTTTTTGGGTGTTTTTGGGCTGATCCAAACACTTTGGGTTTCAATGTCTCTTTCTGGAATGCAATGCCAGCTTGCTTCATTCTGGTGACAATCTCTAACTTTGTCCAGGAAGGCCCTAGAAGTGTGGGATTGGCATCAAATGAAAGCTTAGGGCCTTGGCAGTACAATGGTAGTGGTTTCAAGTGTCTAACTTAAATGGTAAGGGGTCTTTGGTCAACCCTATTTGCAACCCTAAGCCCTAAGCCTTGACCCTAACTCCAGTCAGAGTTTTTGTTGGCTTCCAATGACAGCTTAGGGCCTTAAGAGTGTAATGGTGTTCCTTTCAGGTGTGTACCTGCACTTTTTAAAAAACGATGTCACATTCTGGAAGGGGATTCCAGATTTAGTCATCCAATGTCAGATTCTGGAATCTGAAAGGTTAGGCTAAGTTAGTTTAATAAAACACTTTGCCTCAGTAACACTAAGTCTCCACTGCTCAAGATGCACCACAATAAGCATGTCCCCCGTGGGGTTTGATCCCACAACCTACTGGTTGCAAGCCATAGCATTAGACCACTCGGCCACTCAGTGCTATGAATTTTTCGCGTTTGGAACTTGTACTTATTTTTTAAGCTTTGTGTGGAGGGGGGCTGGGATAATGACCCTCCTAGCCCGAGGGGGTAGAGGTAATCTAACCCTAGTTTGCTGACTATTAGGGTTACGGTGATGAAAAATTGATATGTGTCTCCCTGGGGGGTGCCTGACAGGTGTGTTGTGGTGTCATTTCTCTAACCCTAGCAGAAAAATTTGACCTCATGAATCAGCGTATAATCTACATGGTTGGATTGGGAGGCTGATGCCCCACTGAGTCTGGGGGATTTGCAAGCTCTCCCAGGGGTCAAAATTAAACGTTGACCGATCGACACGAGGCTCACGTATGTTCATCGGGGGAGCCAGGGTATCCAGTGTGAGAAGTTTCAGCCCTGTGCGACCCTCCTGACCCTATCGGTCAAAGGTCAACGGGGTGACCTTTCCCATAAGGCCTTGAGCCAGGGAGCTCAAATTCGCTGTCATGCATCGGGGCTGGCAGCACATCCACGGTGTGCGATCTCAGCCCTCTAGGCCACCCGGAAGTCTTTCAGGAGAGCTGAAGGCACTCGTTTTCAAAAACGCCTTAACCGAACATATTTTGTGCGCCATTTTTGAAATACTTGAGCAAACGAGCTCAAAGTGGCATCAAAATGACCGTCTCTACACCCCGCTGATGTGTGCCGACAGTGGTGGTTGTAGCTGAAACGGAAATACCCGAAAAAAGCACGTTTCTGTATTTCGCCATTTCACGTTTTTATTTTTTAAAAATCAACGGTGATAGCCAGGGGGCTGAGACTTTCAGGGTGTCCTCGGGGTCCCATCCCACACCTGTGATAAAATTTTCAGCCCTCCGGGACATGTAGAAGTATGTGAAATAGGCAAATGCTAACGTTTTGTGGCTAAAATAGGAGCTAATTTCGCTATTTACATTAATAGCTCCCAAACGATGACAGCTAGCCGGCTCAAACTCGCACACAAGGTGTGTGGTGACCTTAGGCACCCATCGATATGGGGCAGCCCCGCCCACCGCGTGGAATTACTGCACAAAGTGGGCGGGAGCAGAAATTAGCCGTTAGCTGCTAACCCTAACTTCCAGCTTGAATAACTCTTAAACGATTAGGGTTAGGAGGATGGGGGTTGGAGGCATGACTCCTGGGGGGGTCCCTGATGGATGTGTGGAAGGGGATCCCTCCAGCGCATAAGGAAGCCGCGTGGTTGTTGCATTTAGCATTAGCCGCCGCTAACGACTTCGGAGTTGAATAACTCTGGAAGGGGAGGGGCTAGGAGGGTGTGGCTTTAACAGCTGACTCCCTGGGGGGTCCCTGACCTGTATGTAGGACCTCATCCCTCTGCTGCCCTCCTAGCCCCGCCCAATGACCTTTTACCTCAGGAGCGCGTTTAATTGAATAACTCCGGAAGGGGAGGGGCTAGGAGGGTGTGGCTTGAACAGTTGACTTCCAGTGGGGTCCCCGACACTTGTGTGCGATGGCATCCCGATCGGACCTTTGGATCTCCTTCAAATCATGTTTTTTCACTTTTTTCAGCGAAATCTCATTTCAGAGAGGATTGGGAGGCTGATGGCATAGTAACCCTAGAGGATCTGTAGTCTGTCATAGGGGGTGAAAATTAACGCTTTGCCCGATTGGCACGAAACTCGGGGAGGTTCATCGGGGGTGCTGGGAGAGCCGCTGTGTTGATTTTCAGCCCTCTGGGACCCTCCTAACCCTAGGGGTCAAAGGTCATCCAACCCTAGTTCGCCGACGATTAGGGTTACGGTTATGAAAATTTGATATGTGTCTCCCTGGGGGGTGCCTGACAGGTGTGTTGTGGTGTCATTTCTGTAACCCTAGCAGAAAAATTTGACCTCATGAATCAGCACATAATCTATATGGTTGCATCCGTGGGGATGAGCCCTGGGTGTCCTGAGGGTCGGTTGGGTCAATTTCCACCATGAAATTTGGGACCCTCGGGGATCGGCAGGACCCCCGCACACATACCTCATGAGAGGTCAGGGATCCCCTCATCACTCTAAGGGTGAAACTCAGAGGGTGAAAACAACGCATTGAGCTAGAGACAAAAAAACGCTAGATCCTGCATCGGGGCTTCCAGGGCATCCATCCTGTGAAGTTTCAGCTCTCTAGAATACTTTTTTCCAAAAAAATCCATCCGTTTTCACTTGCCCTGCAGAAGGCCCGAAATAAAGCCTGAATCATAGCAAAATCCCTCAACGCTTTGACCGATCGGCACGAAACTCGGGAACCTGCATCGGGGGAGCCAGGGTATCCATTGTGAGAAGTTTCAGCCCTGTGCGACCCTCCTGACCCTATCGGTCAAAGGTCAACGGGGTGACCTTTCCCATAAGGCCTTGAGCCAGGGAGCTCAAATTCGGGGTCATGCATCGGGGCTGGCAGCACATCCAATCTGTGCGATTTCAGCCCTCTAGGCCACCCGGAAGTCTTTCGGGAGAGCTGAAGGCACTCGTTTTCAAAAACGCCTTAACCGAACATATTTTGTGCGCCATTTTTGAAATACTTGAGCAAACGAGGTCAAAGTGGCATCAAAATGACCGTCTCTAGACCCCGCTGATGTGTGCCGGCTGCGGTGGTTGTAGCTGAAACGGAAATACCCGAAAAAAGCTACTTTCTGCATTTCGCATTTTCACGTTTTTATTTTTTAAAAATCAACGGTAATAAATGGAGGGCTGAGACTTTCAGGGTTGCCTCGGGGTCCCCTTCTGCACCTGTGGTAAAATTTTCAGCCTCCCGGGACATGTAGAAGTATGTTAAATAGGCAAATGCTAACGTTTTGCGGCTAAAAAATGAGCTAATTTAGCTATTTTCGTTAATAGCTCCCAAACGGTGATAGCTAGCCGGCTCAAACTCGCACACAGGGTGCGTGGTGACCTTAGGCACCCTTTGATATGGGGCAGCCCCGCCCACCGCGTAGAATTACTGCGCAAATTGAGAAGGAGCTTAAATTAGCCGTTAGCTGCTAACCCTAACTTTGAGCTTTAATAACTCCTAAACGATTAGGGTTAGGAGGATGGGATTTGGATGCATGACTCCCGGGAGGGTCCCTGATGGGTGTGTAAAAGGATATCCCTCCAGCGCGTGCACAAGCCGCGTGGTTGTTGCATTTAGCATTAGCCGCCGCTAACGACTTTGGAGTTGAATAACTCTGGAAGGGGAGGGGCTAGGAGGGTGTGGCTTTAACAGCTGACCCCCAGGGGGGTCCCTGACCTGTATGTAGGACCTCATCCCTCTGCTGCCCTCCTAGCCCCGCCCAATGACCTTTTACCTCAGGAGCGCGTTTAATTGAATAACTCAGGAATGGGAGGGGCTAGGAGGGTGTGGCTTGAACAGTTGACTTCCAGTGGGGTCCCCGACACTTGTGTGCGATGGCATCCCGATCGGACCTTTGGATCTCCTTCAAATCATGTTTTTTCACTTTTTTCAGCGAAATCTCATTTCAGAGAGGATTGGGAGGCTGATGGCATAGTAACCCTAGAGGATCTGTAGTCTGTCATAGGGGGTGAAAATTAACACTTTGCCCGATTGGCACGAAACTCGGGGAGGTTCATCGGGGGTGCTGGGAGAGCCGCTGTGTGGATTTTCAGCCCTCTGGGACCAACTTGACCCTAGGGGTCAAAGGTCATCGAGCCCTAGTTCGCAAACAATTAGGGTTAGGGTTATGCAAATTTGATATGCGTCTCCCCGGGGGGTCCCTGACAGGTCTGTTGAGGTTTCATATCTCTAACCCTAGCGTAAAAATTTGACCTCATGAATCAGCGCATAGTCTATATGGATGGATTGGGAGGCTGATGAGGAGCATTTTCAGCCCTCTGGGAACCTCGTAACCCTAGCGGTCAACGGTAATCTAACCCTAATTCCATCAACATTAGGGTTAGGGTTATGGGAGTTGGATATGTGTTGATACGCGATGAGCCTTGGGTGTCCTGAGGGTCGGTTCGGTCAATTTCCACCGTGAAATTTCGGACCTCTCGGGGACCGGCAACAACCCCATACACGTATTTCTTGGGCTGCTGACTGTCTGTTTTGGGTGTTTTTGGGCTCATCCTAGCATGTGGAGCTAACATGGCTAAGGATTCCAGATTCGGTCAACCAATGACCGCTTCTGGAATCAGCTATAACTCAGCTCAGGAAGGAGCTACAGTGGTAAGATTGGTGTCAAATTAAAGCTTAGGACCTCAGCAATGCAATGGTGGTGGTTTCAAGTGTCTAAATGCAACTTTTTAAAAAACGATGTCACATTCTGGAAGGCAATTCCAGATTTCGTCAACCAATGACCAAATCTGGAATCAGCTATAACTTTGCCCGGGAAGGAGCTTGAGGGCTGGGATTGACTTCAGATGATAGCTGAGAGCCTCAGCAGTGCAATGGTGGTGGTTTCAAGTGTTTAACTCCACATTTAAGGGTCAAGGACTTATTCTGGAAGGGGATTCCAGATTAGGTCAACCAATGACCAAATCTGGAATCTGCTCTAACTCTGCCCAGGAAGTAGCTAGAGGACTGGGATTGGCTTCTACTGACAGCTGGGGAGGTCCCTGACAGGTGTGGTGGGGTGTCATCTCTCTACCCCCTGGATAAAAATTTGACCTCATGAATCAGCCCATAGTCTATGTGGTTGGATCGGTGGGGATGAGCCTTGGGTGTCCTGAGGGTCAGTCGGGTCAATTTCCACCATGAAATTTGGGACCCCTCGGGGACTGGCAACGACCCCGCACACGTGTCTCTCGGGGCGGTGACTGTCTGTATTGGGTGTTTTTGGGCTGATCCAAACACTTTGAGCTTCAAAGACCCAATCTGGAAGTGGATTCCAGATTCCAGATTGGGATTCCAGATTCCAGATTCCAGATTCCAGATTCTGTCAAGCAATGATAACTCCGCCCAGGAAGGAGCTAGAGGACTGGGCTGGGCTTCAGATGACAGCTGAGGGCCTCAGCAGTGCAATGGTGGTGGTTTCACGTGTCTACCTGCAATCTTAAGGGTCAAAAACGCAATCTGGAAGGGGATTCCAGATTCGGTCAAGCAATGATAACTCCTCTCAGGAAGGAGCTAGAGGGCTGAGATTGGCATCAAATGAAAGCTTAGGGCCTCAGCAGTGCAATGGTTGTAGTTTCAAGTGTCTACCTGCACTTTTTAAAAATCGATGTCACATTCTGGAAGGGGATTCCAGATTAGGTCAACCAATGACCAAATCTGGAATCTGCTCTAACTCTGCCCAGGAAGTAGCTAGAGGACTGGGATTGGCTTCTACTGACAGCTGGGGAGGTCCCTGACAGGTGTGGTGGGGTGTCATCTCTCTACCCCCTGGATAAAAATTTGACCTCATGAATCAGCCCATAGTCTATGTGGTTGGATCGGTGGGGATGAGCCTTGGGTGTCCTGAGGGTCAGTCGGGTCAATTTCCACCATGAAATTTGGGACCCCTCGGGGACTGGCAACGACCCCGCACACGTGTCTCTCGGGGCGGTGACTGTCTGTTTTGGGTGTTTTTGGGCTGATCCAAACACTTTGAGCTTCAAAGACGCAATCTGGAAGGGGATTCCAGATTCCAGATTGGGATTCCAGATTCCAGATTCCAGATTCCAGATTCCAGATTCCAGGTTGGGATTCCACATTCCAGATTCCAGATTCCAGATTGGAATGGGATTCCAGATGCGGTCAAGCAATGATAACTCCGCCCAGGAAGTAGCTAAAGGACTGGGATTGGCTTCCACTGACAGCTGGGGAGGTCCCTGACAGGTGTGGTGGGGTGTCATCTCTCCAGGACCTCTAGAAATGTTTGACTTCACCAACCGGCCCCCGCTCTCTAGCGTTGATCCGGGCTGATGAGCTTTATTTGTCCTGAGGGTCGGTTGGGTCAATTTCCACCGTGAAATTTTTGACCCCTCGGGGACCGGCGGGACCCCCACCCACGCGTTTGTGGGGGTGTGACTGTCTGTTTTGTGTGTTTTGGGGCTCGTCCCAACATTTTTGGCATTTCGGGTGAAAATCCCACATGGCCGGGTTCTCTGATTTATTTAGAGTCATTTTGGTGAAAAACATGGGTTAGCCACTTGAAAACTGAATTTTAAAATGGTTTTCTAACTTTTGATGGCTCTCTAGCGCTCAAAACATAGTGGTCAAAATCCGGAATTGGGATTCCGGAATTGAAAAATCCGGATACGGAATTTTCAGTTCTGGAATCTGGAATCTGGAATCCGGAATCCAGAACTGCAAATTCCGGATCCGGATTCTTCCATTCTGGAATTCCAGATTCCTATCAAATCGACGGTGTCCCCTAACCCTAACCCTAACCCTAACCCTAACCCTAACCTCTAACCCTAACCCTAACCTAACCCTAACCTGACCCTAACCCTAACCCTAACCCTAACCCACGAGCAGTTATTAACTGGGTTCTTAATGATCCCTATTACCTAACCCTAACCCTAACACCCGGACCGGCTCGTCACCCTCTACGCATGGCTCAAGTCTCAAGTCTCTCACACTTAGGGTTACAAAGTTATTGGAGCTTGAGTCAATGACTCAGGACCCCATTTACCCCTATTACCTAACCCTACCACCCGGACCGGCTCGTCACCCTCTACGCATGGCTCAAGTCTCAAGTCTCTCACACTTAGGGTTACAAAGTTATTAACAAAAGACTCACTTCAAAGTGCTTTTTTTGGGAATAACTCCTCCCCCTTACATCACACCAACATGGTTCACACATGTATGGATAGATCTCGTCCAGACCTATCCATAGATGTCTCAACCATTCATGTCAGTTGTTCCTATAAAAAGTCATTCAATCTCAAAGCAAAAAAGACTCACTTTGAGTGGTTTTTATCCCTATACCCTTTCCTAAACCTAAAATCCTTTCTTCCCTCTTTTTTTTCCCCCTCTTTTTTAGTTTTCCTTACACATTAAATTTTGGGATCCTACCCGCCTCCCTTCCTTTACCCTAAACCTAACCCCTCCCTTATATTTACACATCAAATTTTGTGATCCTACCCGCTTCCCTTGCTTAACCCTAAACCTAACCCCTCCCCTATATTCATTAACTTCCTCCCTTCCAATTTTCCCTTTTTCCCCCCCTTTCCCCCCCCCTTCTTTTTCTATTTCTTTTGTCTCCAGTTATATTCAAAATCCTGCAGCTGCGAAGGTGACTGGAAAACAATCATGGGCCTGTTTTTATGATTTTCATCTGAATACTGACCTTGGGTTCTGTTCCCCCTAAGCAGGACTCCAGTTGGGAGATTTATTGGTCATATCCTTCTAATTTTTGTTTTTTATACTTCAAGAGTGTTTCTCTACTAACAATCTCATTTTGTTTCTTTTCTCATTTTACCCTTTTTGTTTTTCCAAGTTATCCAATTATACAAAATATCATTGGGATGTTAAAGAAACGATTACTGTTGCAATAGGGAAGGATACTGTTGCCCATGCTTTTCTCTTTTATGTTTCCACACCTAACCCTAAGGGTTCCAAAGTTATTGAGGCTTGAGTCAATGACTCAGGACCCCATTTACCCCTATTACCTTTCTTTTTTTTATAAAATTCCTTTAATATTGCCTGAGTTGAAGCAATGTATGAATGGTTCCTTGGAGTTAAAGGAGTATTGTGGGTATTGGACCACCAGGGGGAGGCATCCTGCCTGCATTGATCACTGGCAGGCAGGCCTAAAGTCAGCTGGAAAGTAGACTCTTCAGAATCCTCCCCCCGGAGAATTCCACGCCCACTTTTACCTCCTCCAGGAAGCTTTAAATCCAGCAGCTCCTCAGACGCTGATTCACTCTGCCCCTGAAGAAGCCTACCGGCGAAACGTTGGGCCTCCTTCTTGCACTTTTTTGCACTCCTTTTGCACTTTTTTCTCCCATGAAGGACATTTTTTGGATCATGGGACAGGACTGAGCTCAGCACCTGAAATAGACAATTTTTTAACCGCCAGTTTTTAAGGAAATGTTGGGATTTTATGTGTTTGTGAGTCTGCCTCCAATTTACCTTCATTGAAGAGTGGAGCACCGCCACACCTGGGCCTCCAAACCGGGCTTCATCCAGAGCTGGACTTCCTGAAACTAGGAACTTTCACAGGTTGGGGAGGCTTTTGAAGGTACTGGGGGGGTTGTGTGGGGTGTAAGAAAACACATAAGACCTCCTAAAGTTTCAGGCTAGTTTTGGTTTAAAGTCTTCAGGTCTTTAGCCTCATGACCCAGTTCCCCTTGGTTTTGTGAATGTTTTTCTTTCCTTTCTTTTTCTTCCCCTTGTTTTCCCTTTATTGTTCTTATTCTTGAGAAGCACTCTTTTAACATGTCTATTTATTCTAAAAACAGATTTGCAGTCCTGTCTTCCGTGGAGCAGGGGAGCCAGCGGGAGGCCCCCACCACATCTTCCAGAGCAACGACTACAGTTCAGAGTGCACCATCCATAGTAAATCACACTAAAAGATACTTTCAGATCATCCAATTAGGCCATCACTTGGAAGTATTAACTCAAGTTGAACAAACTAATACTTTACCAGCAGGCAAGAGAAAAAAGTTGAAAAACTAACCTCATTTATCAAACCGGCCTGCCCAAATGCTGAAGTGTTGGAACAGATTAAAGTAAATACTGTGCATTGGATGACCCGTAACTTAACTATTCTTCAGAACCATTACAACTCAGTTTTAAATCCACTCCTTAAGTGGGCAAGATCTGGCCCCTTTCAACAGGAGCCATACCAGAAAGCCACTAAGTGGGCTAAAAAGCGATATGGTCAGAAGCTGAGGGAGGAAAACTTGCTAGGTTTTGAGGAACTATTTGGGGCCTCCTCAGATTCTGACCCTAATGACTCTTCTCTTACCAGGCCCACAGGTGCCAGCTCACCCCTGGCTGACAGGGAGCAGAGTCTCCCTTTCTTGCCAGCACAACAACCAGAAGTTCTCCCAGGGCCGGCACAGGTTCCCGAACCCCCTGGTCTCCAGTGCATTAATTCACATCAGGTTGAGATAACTGGGCCCTCATCCAACTCTCAGGACCCGGATCCATCAGGACCAACCAAAAGTTCCCAGTGCTCTAAGTACAGTGGCATGATCCACCCTGTGTCCACAGAGCAGATTACCAGGGCATTTTTACCTAAACCTAACCTCTCACCTCCACCGGCAGATCTTCCTGAGCAGCAACAGAAGCGGAGGAGGAGGCGGAGAGGGAAGGGAGCCACCGAGAAGCAAAACAGCAATGGGTTGAACACAAACACACAGGTTGGGAAGGAGATGATGATGGGATTAATTCATAAAGGCGACAATGCTGTGAACTTTTCCCAATCTGATCCCAACCTTAATCTTAACCCTAATCCTAACCCAAAACCCATGGGTGGGCTCTTTGACCTCTCTTCCTCCTTCCTCGAACAACTTGTGGATGGTTATTTAAACGAAAAAAGATAAAACTAACTAGGGGAGTGATATGACCTGACTAGCACTGACCTGGGGACGGGACCCCCTGCTGACCAAGATCTGTATGGAGTGCAGAGCTGGGACTACTTCTGGGACTTCACCCGATTGGCTCCCTGGTTCCCACGGTTTAACTATTATTTTTTTCTCACAGATCACACCAGAGAGCTTTTCGACAGAAACGGGGAACCTTCAGCAGATTCCCGGTTAACTGATTGAACAGATCTTCTTTTATATTGTAGGGGATAAAGGAGAACCCGGGGGAAAAGCTGGACCAGCAGTTCCATAGCAAATTACCCGGTGGTTGAGTGGTTAAGGAAAGGTTCTGAGTAACCAAGGTTGTGGGTTCGATTCCCGCTGGGAATTTGATCCAGTTTAAACTGACTCATATGACAACGGATGGCCACCGATTGGGGAATTGTGATGATTGGGCTTCCACCTCCTTTGTCTCCCTTAGAACGATGGGTTATTAACTTAAGAGAGGGGAACCAGTCGAACCTCCAAGGTAATTTGATGAATTACTTACCTGGAGGAATAGTCCCCCTCCTGATTAGAGATTCCCTTTTCTTTAGAGCCTCTGGTAGATCCAAAAATACATTTTATTGACAGGAATATTTCCAATTTTTTCAATTTATAAGTATTTATTGGGTTTTAAATAAACACTTCCTAAATTATTAGAGTGCCTCTCATGTCTGAACTCGGTGTTTTGAAGCCACCTTTTGAGTTTTAAGCCATAGATCCACACATACCCCCTGGAGGATGGTTGCATTACGGAGGGTTTCTGTTGCCGGTGCTTTTCTTTTTTATGCACTGACCTAACCCTAACGCCGGAAAAACTTCTCGAGGCTGCGTGGATTACCGCGCCTGCATGAGATAGATAGATAGATAGATAAAAACTTTATTAATCTCCCAAAGGAGAAATTCCAGTGTCCAGCAGCACACAGATCATTCACATGCAAATAAATAACAGTACAATAAATACAAGTGCTCGGATTGTACTTAGTTTTGCTCAGGCACATCTGTTATACAGCCTGATTGCTGAGGGGATGAACGACCTCTTGAAGCGCTCAGTTCTGCAGCGCAATGACAGGAGCCTGTTACTCCGCTCACTTTTTTGAGCTGCAACTGTGTCGTGCAGTGGATGTTTGGAGTTCCTCAAGATACTCTGCATTAGAGCCCCCATCCTCCTCTCCAAGACTGCTCCAAGAGAGTCCACCTTCCTCCCCATCACAGACACACACCTCCTGATCAGTCTGTCCAGCCGATTGCTGTCTCTTTTTGTCATGCTGCCACCCCAACAGACAACCCCAAAGAAAACAGCACTTGCAACAACAGACTGGTAGAAAATGTACAGCATGTCACCACACACGTCAAAGGATTTAAGTCTCCTCAGGAAAAACAGCCTGCTCTGTCCTTTCTTATACAGGGCCCGAGCTGCTCCGACCAGTCCATAACTTATGCATTATGTTTATACTTTTCTAACAACGTATTTTAAGTGTAGACATCAGCGACAACATTTGTAGAGCTAATAGACATTTTAATCGGGGTTCGCTTTAACTACAGTCCCCCACAGTTAACTACAGTCCCCCACAGTTAACTACAGTCCCCCACAGTCAACTACAGTCCCCCACAGTTAACTACAGTCCCCCACAGTTAACTACAGTCCCCCACAGTTAACTACAGTCCTGTATAATTAACTACAGTCCCCGACAATCAACTATAGTCCCCTACAATTGACTACAGTCAACTACAGTCCACTCCAGTCAACTACAGTCCTCTACAGTAAACTACAGTTAACTACAGTCCTCTACAGTCAACTCCTGTCTCCTGAACAGGACACCAGTCCAGTCCACAACAGTCCGCTACAGTCCTCTACAGTTCCTTACAGTTAACTCCAGTCCCCTACAGTCAATTAAACTACAGTCCTCTACAATCAACTACTGTCCTCTACAATCGAGGACAGTCTTCTACAGTTGCCTACAGTCCTCTACAGTCAACTACAGTCCTCTACAGTCAACTACAGACAACTACAGTTACCTACAGTCCTCTAGAGTCAACTACAGTCCTCTACAGTCAACTACTGTCCTCTACAGTCAACTACTGTCCTCTACAGTCAACTACTGTCCTCTACAGTCGCCTACAGTCAACTACAGTCCTCTACAGTCAACTACAGTCCACTACAGTCCACTACAGTCAACTACAGTCAACTACAGTCAACTACAGTCAACTACAGTTAACTACAGTCCTCTATCGTCAACTAGAGTCAACTACAGTAATGTACAGTCAACTACAGTCCTCTCCAGTCAACTACAGACAACTACAGTTACCTACAGTCCTCTAGAGTCAACTACTGTCCTCTTCAGTCAACGGCAGTCCTCTTCAGTCAACGGCAGTCCTCTTCAGTCAACTACAGTCCTCGACAGTCAACTACAGTTAACTACAGTTAACTACAGTTAACTACAGTCCTCTCCAGTCAACTACAGTCCTCTACAGTCAACTACAGTCAACTGCAGTCCTCTACAGTCAACTGTAAAAGCCGCCTCGCCATGGGTTTTGGTTCTGGCTTTAGGAACACACAATAAGGCACTGCCAGAGGACCTCAGGGCCCACGAGGGTCGATAAGGTAAAAGCAGATCAGCTAAATAAGAAGGTGCAAGGCCATTAAGACATTTATAAACTAATAAGAGAACTTTAAAATCGATCCTGAAGCGGACAGGGAGCCAATGCAGCGACTGTAAAACCGGTGTAATGTGGGCCCGCCCCCTGGTCCTCGTCAGCATGCGTGCGGCTGAATTTTGTAATAACTGCCTTTGGCCTTTGGAACATAGCCTGTTACTAAGGATAAGTTGATCTGATCTAATATTGATGTACTGATCAGGGGGAAAATGTCTTTAAACAGTCTGGTTGGGATTGGATCTCATGTACAAGTTGTAGGTTTAGATGAGGAACTCAGAGAGTTCAGTAGGATGGAAGCTCAGTAGCTGTGAGTCAGGTTCTACTGACAGGTCTGAAGATGTGGTTGGTTGGTCTGGGACCACTTTGGGGAGAGCACTTTCAATTTTACCTCTAATAGTTCTGATTTTGTCATTAAAGAAGTTTATAAATCATTGCTGCTTCAGGCTGAGGGGATCTGAGGCTCAACAGAGCTGTGACTTCCTGTCAGCCTGGCTCTGGTATTAAAGAGGAACCTGGGGCCGTTCTGGTTTCTTCTATTCAGGATGAATAGTAGGCAGTTCCAGTTTTACGTAAAGTTTTTTCATAAGTTAACAGACTATCTTGCCAGGCAGTACGAAGTACTTCTAGTTGGGTTAGATGCCATTTCCTCTCTGTTTTCCAGCTGATCTTTTTAATGTTTGTAGTTGGTTGTTGTGCCATGGAGTTAGTCTCCTGAGGGTTCATGTTATTAACTTCACGGGAGCAACTGAGTCCAGTGTGAAGCAGAGTGAAGCTGCCACTTCATCTACAACTAAATCAACCTGAGTGGGGCTGATACTGCTGCTAATGCTAATGCTAATGCTAATACTGCTGTCCATTGGGCCAACAGATGGAGTGAAGTTAATATTGATGGATAATTTCCTTGAATTTGGTCACATTTTCCTCTGACAGACATCTTCTAAGTTTAAGTTTTTTCCCAGGTACTTTAAAACCAGTTAATGTAAACTCAAATGATAACAGGAAGTGATCAGACAGTACAGGGTTATTAATCGGTTAATGTCAATACCGTCGGTGAGAACAAGGTGGAGGGTGAGATTCAAGTGATGAGTAGGTTTATTCACCTTCTGAGAAAAAACAGTTGTATCAAGTAGTGAACTGAAAGCAGTGTTCAGGCTGTCAGTGTCGACATCTGCATGAATATTAAAGTCTAAACTACAATGATTTGATCTAAGCTTAAGACTAAACTGGAGAGAAAGTCTGAACATTCAGAGTGTGGAGCAGGGTGGGGGGATACACTCCAGCCAGCAGGACTGGCTTCTGTGTTTTCCAGCTGGAGTTAGTGAGATTCAGAGTGAGACTCTCAAAGGTTTTATGCTTAGTTTTAGATCCAGGACTGATTAGAAGTTTAGAGTTCTAGATGGACGCTGCTCCACCGCCTCGGCCAGATTCTGGGGGAATATGATAGTTGACATGTTGCTTCATTTAAATTGAGACATTCATCCTTCCTTAGCCAGGTTTCAGTGAGGTTTAATAAATCTAAATTATGAACAGTTATTAGGTCACCAATAAGCAGGATTTGGAGGAGAGGGATCGGATATTTAACAGTCCACATTTGACTCTTGTGGGTTTTTGTTCTACTGCAGGTTTAGTTTTAATTTTGATTAGGTTTTTAAGATTAACTTAATTAAGGTGCAGTCTGCTGGAGATAATACCAGAGAGAGGGGTGTGTGAAGAGTGGGCGGGGCTTACTGTTAGTCAGCTGGATTGACAGCTAGAGACGTCTGGACTGCTGGATGTTACCTGACAGGACGGAGTGTCCTTAAAATCCTTTTCGGTGAGCTCGGAGTGTCGCCGCGTCGTGTTGTTGGACCTGATGTGAACAATCACCCGGTGAGCGGAGGAGGGGGCGGACCGGAGGAGCTCTGGAAGTTTTTCCAGGATGGTGGGGACGGTGGCGCCGGGAAAACACCATGTGAGGGTGTTGAAGAAGTGAAGACTCCGCACGATGCTGGCGCCGATGATGAGTGAAGTCGGGGGGAAGAGAGGCCGAGGCGGGGGCGGGGCGGTGACGTGGGTGTCCTGGGCCGGGGAGCGTTCTGCCGGCGCAGCGGGGACGCTGGCAGCAGCCTCGTCGCTGGGGCGGCGTTCCCGGGTCTCCCTTGGGCGGCAGTGGCTCCCGGATCTCCCTGGGGCGGCAGTGGCTCCCGGAATGCCTGCGCACTGCTTCCATAATCAGCCTCCGGCGCGCTGTGGAGGTTGAAGTCCGGGATGATTGCTGCTTCTCCGGGATCGGCGGGACACGCTCTGGCGAGGCTGGGACCCAGCAGGATGGAGGACCGTAGCGGCGTCGGGCGGCCTGGTTTCCGGGTTGTTAAGATCCTGGCGGCGGGCCGTGGATCCACCGGAGGGTGCGGTAGCAGCCGCAGCAGACTGCCGGCCTTCATCATCTGCCGTGTCATCGCCGTCGTGCTGCGTCAGGGCGAGGCAGCGGTTGGAGAGGGGGAGTGGAGGTGAAGCCGCGGTGGGCCGAGGCTATAAAATGCTTTTTAACTCAGCAGAAGCAAATACCATTGTTACACACTCTGCCTTGGATCGTTCCACTATTATGGCTAATAATCAGATCTTTCTTCAGAATATCGATTAATCTACATTTGCATTTCCAGGATCTATGAAACGACACCCATGGCGTGACATCTTTAAGTTGAGAATGCGTGTTCCCAACACGACATGGATTCTAATTGACTTTCAGTGGAGACTGTGTGGTGACCACACGCAATTTCAACACAATGCATGACAGGAGCACAGAATCTAGTACTTTTTTTTTTTCCCTTGTCCTGTTCGGCAGCTGGGGCGTGCAATATTGTATGATTGTCGCCTTTTACTATCCAAACAGATTTTAATGTTAGCAGCAAGAGGAGACCGAGTCTCCTCCTGCTGCTGCCTTTATTTAAAGCTGGCATCCGGCATGGCTGCCGGACAGGACCGGGATGGAAACGCTCAGAGAGCAGGGACAGAAAGAGAGAAAGATAAAGAGAGGGAGAACGGGGGGGGGGGGCACAACCTATGTACAAAGTCACAATACAAAACAGTGTTGTCGACGCACCACACGCAACCAAGAACAATCCCAAATCCCCAATCTGGACAACACCAAAACAGAGCCGACAACCAACACAGAAAATTACAGAACCATACATAATTTTTTTTTTTTTTTTTTGAACCACATTAGTGAACAGACCAGGCCACAAAAATAAAAGGAGGTGTAGGGGAGGAAGGAAATGCAAGGACACCACAAACCCTTTTTTTTTTTTTAATATAGCTAGTCGTAACTCGTAGTAACTAGTAGTAAACTCGGGGCGTGCATCAAGAGAGGTCTGCTACAGATCACCATTAGTCTAACCACCACAAGAAGACAAGGTAACCCAGTATGTGAAGAGTGATTAAAGATCAACGTGATCATGTGAGTATGATGGTGACAGTGATGGTGATAGTGATCATGCATATATGACCTCTGACCTCTGAGAACGCCAGAAGCAGGCCAGAGAGGCCCTCAGAGCCCAGACAGCCGGCGGTCATCACAGAGCCCGGATCCAAGCCGCCCCCCCAGGCAGACGCCCACGCTCCAGTCCAGAAACGGGGCAGAGGAAAGCCCCGGCCGGGGACCCCGGCAGCCCCGGGGCCCGGGCCCCGCGGAGCCACGACCGGCAGGAGCCGGTCTACCCCGGGCGCCGGACGCCCAGGGCGGGCAGGGCCGAGAGCCCAAGGCCCAAGAGCCCAGGAGCCAACCCCCCACCCAGGCGGAGGGCCATGACCCCCCCGGGAGAACCGGCCCACACGGGCGGCTACCCACCCCGGGCCAGTACACCCCCCAGCGCTCCGGCCACGCACCCCGAGATCCAGGGCATCACCCCCACCCCCCCGGAACCCACCCCACCCCACCCCCTGTCCTCTCCCGCCTCACTCCCCCCCTCCCCAACCTAACACTCATACCCACTCACTCATACTGACACACACACATGCACAGACACACACAACCCTAACCCAAACGCGCTCACATTCCCGCGTCATCCAACTGTCATATCCTGTGGGAGACACCCCCGGAAGGCGAGGGAACACCGAACCCCACATCCACAGAATCTAGTACTAAGAGGTCATGCTCAGTTCATGCATTTCTGTTGAGATCAGGTTCAGATTCAGATTTTATTTATATAGCACTTTTCATATTAATAAAAACAACGCAAAGTGCTGAACATTAAAAACAGTCATAAAAACAAAAAGAATAAAAACCGCACCATCAAACAGTATGCACCACACACACACTCACACTCACACTCACACTCACACTACCATTAATTCGCACAGAACAGAGGAGACATGGCATGGCACTGAGCATCTTAGGGAAAACGCCACCAGTGGGGCCCCCCACACCAAGGGAAGTCGAGGGTCAATTAAAACTGGGGCTCCAGCGCCCGACCCCCGACCCCGACAGACCATGGGAACTCGCACACCAAAGTGTGGAGCCCCCAGGCCAGCCAGGACCAGAGTACCCGGGCACAGTAACCCCAGCACTGGACCAGGATCAACTCCCGGTGTGAAGGACCCCCCTGAGGTTGAGTTCAATGTGTGTAAAAAGTGACTAATGTGCTGTGGGGATAATTTCTTTCAATTGTGTCTCAAATAATCTCACTAACTGAATGCTCCAACTGCATTTTGACTACCGAGTGTTTGTTTTATAAGAACTTTAAAATCCATGTGCAACAATTCACCACACCCCCGTCACCCACACTTCCCGATTCAAAATGCAACAGAATAAGCAAACCGTCTGCTTCACCCCACCATATTGGGTCTCATATGAAACTAGAAAAGCTGCACTTTAAGATAACAGCAGGCAGAATATTCTTTGAGCTGACCACCTTCCGTCAACGGCAAAACAAACTCAAAACCCAGCTTCGCATTTCACAGCCAGCACCTCAGACTGCATGTTTCTCAAACATTTCTTCACCAAATCTCAAAGCTATTCACACTAAACACAACATATTTAATTTCCTTACCGTTTTGTGGTCATTTTCCCTCTATCCACATTACTGGCACAATCCTCTGGCATAGTGAAAGAGCGTCATGATGTGTTGCCTCTTGTCATCTTATGGGCTTTTCGTTAATCTTGGGAGTTTAAATAAAGTTTGTTGACTGTCATGTTCACCTGAGAGACTGGAGCCGGAATCCAGGTATTACCCAAAATGCAGACTTTCATTTCATAATCCAGCCATTACAGCAGGGCAGGCAAAAGACATGCACACCTGAAAACTTCTGGAGATCTCTCCCTCACCTGCCACTCCAGCTTCCCACTATGGAGAGGTCTGTCTGACCTGCAGCCACACCTGCCTCTTTATCGTTTCCCCACAGGTGCTCTAATTACCCCCACACTCACAGAAAAGACACTAATAAACCACTCCCCTTTTAACACACCATAACTTAATGACCACAGACATATTATGATAGACCACAGCCATACACTATATGACCAAAAGTATTTGCTCACCCATCCAAATGATCAGAATCTGGTGTTCTAATCACCTGGCTTGGCCACAGGTGTAAAAAAAATCAAGGACCAAGGTATGCAAACTGTTTTGCCAAACATTGGTGAAAGAATGGGCTGCCCTCAGGAGCTCAGTGGATTCCAGCGTGGAACTGTCATAGGATGCCACCTGTGCAACAAATCCAGTCGTGAAATTTCCTCACTCCTAAATATTGCACGTTCAACTGGCAGCTTTATTATAAGAAAACGGAAGAGTTTGGGAGCAACAGCAACTCAGCCACGAACTGGTCGGCCTTGTAAACTGACGGAGAGGGGTCGGCTGATGCTGAAGCGAATAGTGTAAAGTGCAAAGAGGTCGACAACTTTCTGCACAGTCAATCGCTACAGAGCTCCAAACGTCATGCAACCTTCAGATTAGCCAGGTCCAGAATGCAGAGAGCTTCATGGAATGGGTTTCCATGGCAGAGCAGCTGCATCCGAGCCACTCATCACCAAGTGCAATGCAAAGCGCCGGATGCAGTGGTGTAACGCCCACCGCCACTGGACTATAGAACAGTGGAGACGTGTTCTCTGGAACGACGGATCACACTTTTCCATCTGGCAATCTGATGGATGAGTCTGGGTTTGGAGGTTGCCAGGAGAACGGTATATTTTAGACTGCATAGTGCAAAGTGTGAAATTTGCTGGAGGAGGAATCATGGTGTGGGGTTGTTTGTCAGGAGTTGGGCTTGGCCCCTTAGCTCCAGTGAAGGGAACTTGTTTCAGGATACCAAAACATTTTTGACAATTTCATGCTCCCAACCTTGTGGGAACAGTTTGGAACAGGCCCCTTCCTCTTCCAGTATGACTGTGCACCAGTGCACAAAGAAAGGTCCATAAAGACCTGGATGCCAGAGTCTGGTGTGGATGAACTTGACTGGCCTGCATAGAGTCCTGACCTGAACCCGATAGAACACTCTTGGGGTGAATTACAGTGGAGACTGAGAGCCAGGCCTCCTCCACCAACATCAGTGCGTGACCTCACCTGGCGCTTTTGGAAGAATGCTCAAAGATCCTATAAACACACTCCTCAACCATCAGAGAGCCTTCCCAGAAGAGTTCAAGCCGTAATAGCGGCAAAAAGTGGTCCGACATATTGAACCCTACGGGTTGGGAATGGGATGGCACTTAGTTCAAGTGTGAGTCAAGGCAGGTGAGCAGATGCTTTTGGTAATTTAGTGAACGTTAAAGCACAATGTTGGTGCCCGTCCTGGTCTACCACTTCTCCCAGTGTGGACGGCCCCCTTTCCCCACTATCTTCAGTGACATGCCATGTCAGTCAACTGCATACAGGGGCAGTGTTTGTGTTGGTGTGCGATTGCGGTGAAGGTGTTTTATTGCATCATATATTGAAGGCAGTGGGATGGCCTTACCTTTATTTTATTTATCAGGGACAACACATATTAACACTTCTTTTTACAGTAAATACACCAGAGTTAGCCATGGGCTTATTTACATCTGTAATCCCTGAGCAGGAACACCAGTTAACCTGACATGCATGTTTTTGGTCTGTGGGAGGAAGCCGGAGTACGAACCCACCCACACACAGTGAGAACATGCAAACTCCACACAGAAAGGCCCCGAGTCCCGGCCGGTACTTGAACCCAGGACCTTCTTGATTTGAGGCAAGAGCTGCACCACCTTTCCAGGCAGTGTTAATAGCTGGAAAGATTTTTTTTTTGTGCCTTTATTAATATGCAAAGTGCTCCAGCAATGAAATTTGATGATTTGATTTTCTGGGACAAAGAATGCTCTGGAACTGTTTTTGTTTGAGATGAGACCGCTACAGCTGCCATGATGGAGTCATTCAGACTGCTGGGGAACAGATAATACAGAACATTATATTTGGAACTACATAAAAGATATTCTATGACTGCATGTCTGTTCCTGGGGTCATTTTTCAACTTTCTGATTACATTTTCATCCAAGGTAGCTTCTAAAAAAAAAAAAAAAAAAAAAAAAAAAAAAAAAAAACCCACATATTTGATAGTCATATGCCTGTATTGGTTAGAACTACTTCCCATTTGGGTTTCACACCAAAACATAGAAAAATTATGCTTTGTGTTTCACAAGTTTCAACGTCTTCAACAGAAATCTTCAACGATGACTGTAAGAAAAGAAGGAAGTATTAAATAGAGTCACACTCACATTCTGAGAGCCAAGAACTGAAGAGAAATCAAAAACAAAGAGCATCATTAAAAGATGAGAAGCTTCAGTTTCACACGTTTCTTTAATCAATGAAAATCTGATTTTTACACTCACTTCGTGCACCAACGCTTAAGGCATAAAAATCTGCTGGCTTGGCAACAATCAAGGAGGAAAAACAGCAATACATGAAAAAAAAGTGTCTCTGTTCACCCTCTGTTCTCTTCAGTCATGACTTTTACTTTCACGCCACAGATTCGACCAGGATAAAGAAAAGATTTGAAACCAAAACCAACTTCTCAAAATCAAACAAACTACAACTTCTTGATAAAGAAAATTGCAGCTGAACATCATGAATTTATCTTCGAGTGCCAGAAGGAAATTGATCAGTTCAGGTTTATCTGACAGGGAAAAGCTGCAGACTTCCTCGACCAACTCCATCCAATTACGCTGGTGTCCATGGCAACATTCTGAAAACCACGTCCGTGAGCGAGGAAACGCTTCATCACAGTATTAACATACACATTATTATATCCATTCAGGCAAAGTGTTTGAGCAGAAGCAGAGTGAGGATGAAGGCTTGTTCAGTTTAACACACACACACACACACACACACACACACACACACACACACACACACTTTGTTTTCTTAGCACAAACGTTAAAGTGCAAAACTATCACAGTTTCAAAATGAACGTCAGGAAAAACACAAACTGGGTGTAGAATGGAACAGACCTCCAGAGAATGGAGAACTGGATTTTACTGGAAGCCAACATTCAGAACACTGCAGATTCAGGCCTCGTTTGCACCACAACAGTCCAAGTTAAAAACACCATTGTGCTTTTGTCTCCATTTATTCAACTAGAATAGTTTTGAAACTGCTACATTTCCATGGAAATGGCAGAAAACCTGAAGACCAAGTAGTTCTCATGTTGGTCCACTGGTTGGAGCTGTTGGCAATGAAACTACACACAGCTGCAGGGAACATTAAGGATGGGAGAACACATGTTCAAACAGACAATCCAAGTTTCATTACCCTGGTGAAACATGAGGCCAGTGTTGAAGTGTAATAAAGCTGTAATTCCGGGGAAATTCAATCAGGGGGCATGAAGTTGGTTTAAAAAAGAACCCAGGTCCCATTGGAACTCATTGAAAAATGTGGAATTTCAGAGGTTAAATCAACATCTTAAATCCTGGTTTCAGAGCATGTTCTGGTCTCTACATTAGCTTCATCAACCAAGTTGTCTTGACTAGATTTTAATTTTCATCAATTATCTATTGATTAGACTTCATAACTTAAAGGGGCTGTATCATGCTTTCTTAGCTAGTCCAAGTTAGTATAGGCATTAACATGGAAATGGTTTATTTTTGGCGCTAAGGAAAAGTCCTTTTGTGTGAAATAAAAGATTTTCTGGGCCAATTCTGAAACCCGGAAGAGAAAACGCTCTGTTTCACTGAAAATCCCGCCTCTCCCCCTGTGGACTTTGACTGACAGCGTACTTCAACCAATCGGAGCTTCAAAACAAATACGTCATCAAAATGCATTAGCTTCTCTGATCTTTAGCTCTTTAGCTCTAGCTTCTCTACACGCAAAGAAACGCGGAAACGTCTTTTCCTGTTAGAAACTCACCAAGCGCAGACCCTTCAGACTCTTGCTCTTCCTTGATTGTTGCTTTCAGATGATGGTTAAAATTTATCTCCATAATCTCCGCTACACACAGTGATGGCGTCACTTCGGTTTAACCACCGGAATTCGCCAAAACAATTTGAAAACAAAAAGCGGCAATGCTGATTGGCTCGGCCGTTTCATGAGCAAGGGCCTGCAGGGGGAAGGTGAGGGGGGCGGGCTCAGTGGAAGGGGGCGGGCTCAGGGGAGCGCTCTGCTGCTCCTAGTGACGTCACTAGAGCAGACAGAGCGTTTTCACGGGTATGGGAGGGGCTGCCTCTCTGAGCAGGACAAAAACAAGGAAAGCTCAAACACACAGGCATGGAGGAAAACCCCGCTTTGGGGTGTTTTTGATGAGTAAATAACTATATAACAAGGTTAAAACATACAAAAAGGGAATTTTGCATGATACACCCCCTTTGAAGTTTAGCATAAATCAGCCTATCACAGCTCCTCCTCTGTCCACGTAATGCGGTCATGTGACAGGCTGGACCAATCACATTTACATCTGGTTCACAGTGTTCAATATGGAGAAGTCCTGCTGGAAGATACAGTCAATGAGAACGCTATGGGGAATGCCACGTTAGCTCCACCCACCTTTACATACAGTCAATGAGAATGGTATGGGGGAAGCCACATTAGCGCCGCCCATTTTTAATAAATCAATGGTGCAGAGCAGTAGCAGCAGAGGCAGCATTAGCAGTAGTGGTAGCAGCAGTAGTAGTAACATCAGTAGCGGTAATGTTAGCAGCAGTCGTAGTAGCAGTAACATCAGTCGCGGTAGTGGTAGCAGCAGTACTAGTAGCATCAGTAGCGGTAATGTTAGCAGCAGTAGTAGTAGCAGTAACATCAGTAGCGGTAGTGGTAGCAGCAGTCGTAGTAGCAGTAGTAGCAGTAGCATCAGTAGCGGTAGTGCTAGCAGCAGTAGTAGTAGCAGTAGTAGCAGTAGCATCAGTAGCGGTAGTGGTAGCAGCAGTAGTAGTAGCAGTAGTAGCAGTAGCATCAGTAGCGGTAGTGGTAGCAGCAGTAGTAGTAGCATCAGTAGCGGTAATGTTAGCAGCAGTAGTAGTAGCAGTAACATCAGTAGCGGTAGTGGTAGCAGCAGTCGTAGTAGCAGTAGCATCAGTCGCGGTAGTGGTAGCAGCAGTAGTAGTAGCAGTAGTAGCAGTAGCATCAGTAGCGGTAGTGGTAGCAGCAGTCGTAGTAGCATCAGTAGCGGTAATGTTAGCAGCAGTAGTAGTAGCAGTAACATCAGTAGCGGTAGTGGTAGCAGCAGTCGTAGTAGCAGTAGTAGCAGTAGCATCAGTAGCGGTAGTGGTAGCAGCAGTAGTAGTAGCAGTAGTAGCAGTAGCATCAGTAGCGGTAGTGGTAGCAGCAGTAGTAGTAGCATCAGTAGCGGTAATGTTAGCAGCAGTAGTAGTAGCAGTAACATCAGTAGCGGTAGTGGTAGCAGCAGTCGTAGTAGCAGTAGTAGCAGTAGCATCAGTAGCGGTAGTGGTAGCAGCAGTAGTAGTAGCAGTAGTAGCAGTAGCATCAGTAGCGGTAGTGGTAGCAGCAGTAGTAGTAGCATCAGTAGCGGTAATGTTAGCAGCAGTAGTAGTAGCAGTAACATCAGTAGCGGTAGTGGTAGCAGCAGTCGTAGTAGCAGTAGCATCAGTCGCGGTAGTGGTAGCAGCAGTAGTAGTAGCAGTAGTAGCAGTAGCATCAGTAGCGGTAGTGGTAGCAGCAGTCGTAGTAGCATCAGTAGCGGTAATGTTAGCAGCAGTAGTAGTAGCAGTAACATCAGTAGCGGTAGTGGTAGCAGCAGTCGTAGTAGCAGTAGCATCAGTCGCGGTAGTGGTAGCAGCAGTAGTAGTAGCAGTAACATCAGTAGCGGTAGTGGTAGCAGCAGTCGTAGTAGCAGTAGCATCAGTAGCGGTAATGTTAGCAGCAGTAGTAGTAGCAGTAGCATCAGTCGCGGTAATGTTAGCAGCAGTCGTAGTAGCAGTAGCATCAGTAGCGGTAATGTTAGCAGCAGTAGTAGTAGCAGTAGCATCAGTCGCGGTAATGTTAGCAGCAGTAGTAGTAGCAGTAGCATCAGTCGCGGTAATGTTAGCAGCAGTAGTAGTAGCAGTAACATCAGTAGCGGTAGTGGTAGCAGCAGTAGTAGTAGCAGTAACATCAGTAGCGGTAGTGGTAGCAGCAGTAGTAGTAGCAGTAACATCAGTAGCGGTAGTGGTAGCAGCAGTAGTAGTAGCAGTAACATCAGTAGCGGTAGTGGTAGCAGCAGTAGTAGTAGCAGTAACATCAGTAGCGGTAGTGGTAGCAGCAGTCGTAGTAGCAGTAGCATCAGTAGCGGTAATGTTAGCAGCAGTAGTAGTAGCAGTAGCAGGAGTGGTAGCAGCAGCAGCAGTAGCAGTAGAGGTAGCGGAAGCAGCAGCAGTAGCGGTAGCAGCATTTTGAAAACGTTCCTTGGTTTCTCCCCATTGCCATGGAGATGGACTTGTTTTCAATTGCTGAGGACTGTTGTGGTGTGAAGGAAGCCTCAGGCTCGCAGGGTGGAAGCTGAAACGGTTCCTCTGAAGCTGAATCGTCACACTGTGGTTCTGTTAGCGATGAGCATCAGATTACAGGTGTTTCATAGTTTACACCACAATAATGTTCATGCAACGAGGACGGAACCAGAACATGAAGCTTTAGTTCAGGGTCCGGACTCACTAAAGACCATTACTAGGCCCACATCCAGACCTTCATCTAAGTCAACAAAACCATCTGAACCACCGGAACCAACGAAACCATCTGAACCAATGGAACTCTGAACCAACGAAACCAACAAAAACAGCAGAATTGTCTGAACCAGCAAAACCATCCGAACTGGGGGGGTGGGGGGGGGGGGGGTGGGGGGGGTGTTTTAAAAAGTAAAAAATTGAGCTCCCTCTACATTCAGTGAGCTTAAAGCAGCTCTGCCTCTCAAGTATTGAAACATCGATTCACAGGTCAGATACAATAATCTGATTCTCTGAGAAGATCAACTAGATCCACTGGACTGGGAAGAAATCTGGTCCAAGCTGAGTAGATCTACTAGACCTACTAGACTTGAGTGAGGGATCTGATCCGACTGAGACCCAGTGGACTAGTGTGAGGGATGGGCTCTCACAGTCCAGAAAGGATGTGTTTGTTCTGACAGGTGGAGTAGTGGGAGGTGTCGGGTCCTCTCTGCAGACTCTCCAGTGTGAACCCAACTTCTCTAACACCACAACATTCAATGGCTCCCAGCGGACTTCAGAGCAGAAGAGGAGAAAGCTCGTGCGGCTCAGATCCGCCAGAGTCCTTCATATGGACAAGTCGGTGTCTGTGTCGGTGGGCGTGGTCTTGGAGCTGGCGCCACCTCCTCCTCGCTCCTCAGGAATGGAGGACGATTCTCCGTTGAGGCTGGACAGAACTCCTGAAACACAGAAGGCACGAGGAGCGCCAGATGGTCAAGAACATTCTCAAAGACAAGTGAAGGAATGAGCATCAATGAGACGGAGGTGGAGAAAACAAATGCTCAGAACATTATAGCTGGCTTCTTCAACTTCTGTCCTGGAGAAATCTTAAGAAAATTAAAAACTAACAGAATACGACCTGAAGACCATTTGACACAACAATCAGAGCTGGTCTGAGTTCAGCGTTCACTACATGTGGTAATCTGGTTCGATTCCCTAACCTGGCAAAAGCCATCTTGACATGTGCAGCAACGAATTGCTTCACATGTCAATCTGGGATTTCACTCGGCAAATCCGTTCGGGGAAGGAGGGACTTGCTGTAGAACTCTTTGCGTTCATTGGACAGAAGGACACAGTGCACCGCTTAACCATGTTTAGTTTCAGCCAATCACTGCCAAGAAAAAACCTCCTGCTGATCATTTTTCTAAGAGGCAACAGAGGATTCATCCAAAACAGATTTACTGGCTGTCGGGACGTCCATTGTTTCACTAGCCATGCTAATATTATTAGCAGTTCGTCGCTTCCTGCTTCCATCAAAGCTTCATGTCCCGCCCTAAACGACGCGTGATTGGTCCGACCGAAATAAGTCCGATCCCGAGCGCATAGGCCCGAGCGGTGCAAGATGGATTCTTGTGGTGTGTGTGAACTAATACCGTGAGAATTCAGCTTGCCGGCAAGGTTAGAGATTCCAGGGAGTTTGAGGGTGTATAGTGAACTGAATAATACCCCTGCTGACCTGAGGGGGGCAGTGTGTAGTACACCTGCTGACCTGAGGGGGCAGTGTGTAGGACCCCTGCTGACCTGAGGGGGGCAGTGTGTAGTACACCTGCTGACCTGAGGGGGGCAGTGTGTAGTACACCTGCTGACCTGAGGGGGCAGTGTGTAGTACACCTGCTGACCTGAGGGGGGCAGTGTGTAGTACACCTGCTGACCTGAGGGGGGCAGTGTGTAGTACACCTGCTGACCTGAGGGGGGCAGTGTGTAGTACACCTGCTGACCTGAGGGGGCAGTGTGTAGGACCCCTGCTGACCTGAGGGGGGCAGTGTGTAGTACCCCTGCTGACCTGAGGGGGCAGTGTGTAGGACCCCTGCTGACCTGAGGGGGGCAGTGTGTAGTACCCCTGCTGACCTGAGGGGGGCAGTGTGTAGTACCCCTGCTGACCTGAGGGGGGCAGTGTGTAGTACCCCTGCTGACCTGAGGGGGGCAGTGTGTAGTACCCCTGCTGACCTGAGGGGGGCAGTGTGTAGTACCCCTGCTGACCTGAGGGGGGCAGTGTGTAGTACCCCTGCTGACCTGAGGGGGGCAGTGTGTAGTACCCCTGCTGACCTGAGGGGGCAGAACCTTCCAGGACACAGAGGCTGTGAGGCGCAGCCTGCAGGACATCATGTCTTACGTTCAGCGTCGTATACAGAGCTGTCGGAGCATGTCCGGTTCCTGCGCTGAGTCGACCTTTGACCTTTGCTCACGCACTCCTTGGGGACACCTGACCTGAAGAGGGAACAAACCGAGGAGTGAAACACCAGAGAGTTCCGTCCTGCTGCTCACACATCTTTCTTCCGTCGTGTTGGAAAGTAGAACCTTCTGCTCTGATCACAAACTCTGGCTTGTGTGTATGGCTTGTGTCCATAGTCCAAAATGGTGTCTGCCAAAAAATGTTTGACTTATAAAACTGGCACGCACTCACCTGCACAACTTTTCCCTTTATAAAACACAGTTGGCTTGGAAAGCTGTCATGCAGGTTCTCCTCATGCCCCGCCTCTGGACATGCCCACTTTCCACCATATAAGGTTAGCGGGCTGTCCTCATCCCCAACCCAGGACACACCGACTTTATGCCATATCGGATCAGTGTAAATCAGCTCCTGAATATTCTGCCTGATGATCAATGGACTTTTGCGATCAATGGTGGCAGAGAAGACACGGAGCATTTAATGGAGAGTGAAACAGAAGAGCTGGTGAAGGAGGAGGAGGAGGAGGATGAGGAGGAGGAGGGAGGAGGAGGGAGGAGGGGGAGAAGATCTGGTGGAGACAGTGGAATCCCTGAAAACAGAAGGAGGGGTGAACAGCAGCATGTGGTCAGCTGATGTTTCCTCAGTGCACTGATGTGGAGGACACTGAGGACACATCAGTCCACTGCTGCCATTCACCCTTCTCTGTCTTCAATGATTCCACTGTCTCTACCAAACATCATTTTCCTGACTCCCCCTACCCCACAAGCTCTTTTGTTTCACTCTCCATTAAAATGTCTTCTCTGCCACGATGGAGCGTCCACTGATCAGAAGCAGAATCCTCAGATTGTACTTTGCATTGACTATATTTGGTAAAAAGTGGGCATGTCCAGGCCGAGACACAAGAAGGATCCACCTGCTGTGATTTCTAAAGGGATGATTGGTTCCTGTGCCTCTTGGAAGAATCTGACTTTCTCTTGGTTTAGCTCGACCTATAGTTTGATGCTATACCGAGTGTTCTAAATGAAGCTTTGGAACATGAAAGGAACAAACCTAGAATAAAGCCGCGCGCGGCGTTAGTGCTTCACTCCCTGCTATTGCCGTCAACGTCTCACGTTCGCTAAATTGACATTAATGAAAAAGATTGGTAAAAGTAAGTTTTTTTAATTGCATTGTAAACTTTGCACACTCCTATAGGTGGCGCTGTAGCATCTGTCACAGTCATTCATACATCAATATAATCAGCATCATGTTGTGTATAATTGATCCAAATTTGAAGACAGTCGGACAAAGTGTGTGCTTCTAAGAAATGTTTATGTAATTTTCGGGGGGGTCTTTGCGCCCCTGCTGGCCAACGGTTATAAATACATCAAAATGGTGGTATAATTTTTTGCTTGTCTTCAGGCATAGAATTTTACTGCACAGTTTGGTTACTGTGGAAGAATGTTAATGTTTGAGGTGTATGGTAGGGGGCGCTATAGAGTTGAGTTGTATTAAACTTTAAAATGCATTGCATGCGGACCGTTATGACACATAACTGACTGTAATCTGAGTGTTCTAGGACAATGCCTGAGCTCGTGAGGGGCTGTCCAAATAACAGGAAATGAAGGCGTTTTTCGACGGCGTGCTGTGAAGAGACCGAGCGACGCATCAAAAAAAGCTGGCTGATTATTGAAAGTCAATGTGTCTAGATGCAGCGTGCTGAGTTTGGGCTCATTTGGATGAAAGGAAGTAAGAGTTCAGTTCATTTGAAAAATGAAAAGTGAAACGGTGGCGAATTTTATATCCAAGATGGCCGCCTTCCTGTTGGTCCCACAGATTTGAGCCAAGAGAGTTTTCTGTTTGTCCCCTCATGCTCTGTCACTGGTGTGAATTTTGTGTTCCTACGTCAAAACATGCCCACTGTGGGCCATAGGGGTCTGATTGTAGGTGGCGCTGTTGAGCCAGTGTTGATCTGTCACTGTGGAGGTATACATTTTATCGAATTTTTCGCCGGGCCGGTCGCATAGATACCAAAAAACCCCACATTCAGCTATGTTCAGGGGGTCAAAATGCATTCTCGTGGGACAAAGAATAATAATAATAATAATAACAATAATACAGAAGAAACTGAGCAAGAACAATACCCTTCGCCGTTACACTACGTGTTACGGCGATGGCTAATAAGGTCCAGAACAATAAAGGTCGAAGGACAGAGGCAGTTTATCTTTTCCATGTATGAAGGACTCTGATCAATCGATTATCATTCTGCTATATTAGGCCCGTCAGTGTGAGGATGTGATCCCAAGTTTCTATCTGAGGGAATTATTGATCAGTGAGCCATTGATCACCTCCAATAGGAGCTTTGATAAACAGGAAGCCAGAGCTAAGACATCCTGAAGATCCTGACATTCCTGATCAGAATGTCATGTAAGATTTGGCATGAGGTGAAACCAGGATGAAATGATGCTGAGAGTTTTACTTTTGATATAGAATTGACATCTGATCACATTAAGATGTTGGGGCATACACTTCAATGACCAGTACTGTCAGGATGAAGTAAAGGAACAGTTATATTAACTGTACATCAGGACCTTGTGTCATGTGTACCAAGCTTCAGAAGCTTCCAAGATGTTCTGCTGAAATGTAAACATAACATGTTCCACAGATATCAACACGCATACATTACTGTTTCAAACATCCCTGATAATGATCTCAGCTCTCGGCTGGCAGCCAACACCAAACTGTCTGATTGGGAATGAAGTCCAACATATCTGTTGAGACCCAGCCCGGAAGAACATGGACTTAAAGGTTTGCTGCATGAAGGATCAGGTAGGGGTGGGCGATATGACAAAAATGTCATATCACGATTTTTTAAAATTAATATCACGATCACGATTTTATCACGATTCTTTTTTATATTGATTTTTCTAGACTAATTTGCAAGTTTGACTATTTTTCCCCCAATGTTAAACATATAAAATGTATGAAATGTATTTAAACATATAAAACCCTAAAAGAAAAAAAAAAGACAATTTAAGCTAAAGAAACTAGCTTTAATTTAAATAGTACAGGTTTTTTTCTAATCAAAATGTGCAATGAACACAAACATAAAAAGTAATGAACAGCAATAGAGTGCACTTTTGTAGCACAAAAACTAAACACACCAAATAGATTATTAAAAAGGGTCAATAAAAATGCAAACTTAGCTGGTTGCCTCTTAAAGGGCAACAATTTAGAACAAAAACAATATCAATTTAACTTGAATATCTATAACCTGAGTGAATAATACAGCTGCTTGAGAACAATTTTTTGTTCAGAGATCTAAGCTTTTTATCTCCCTTTAAAAATGAGGTAAAAGATAATGAACAATAAAGTACACTTTTGTAACACAAAAAACTAAACATATCAAATAGCTTTTTAGCAGTTTTAATAGGATATAATTTTAGTAGTTGCGCTATATGACCACTAGAGGGCTCTGTCTCCATTGAAACACAGCCCCTCATCATCCCATTAAACCACAGACGTTCCACTAGTGATCAGACTAAAGGGTCGTTTCAGCTGTTAGCTTGATGGTTGTTCACTCAGTGTCTTTTCACATTTCTGTGATTTGTTGCATATAAAATCCCTCATGCTAGCTTGTGAACTGCGAGCGGTAGCTCGCTAGCTAGCATTAGCATCGGTGCTAGCTTCAGCGTCTCTCCCTCCAGCTTTTCGGGGTGTTTCTATGGTGGCTGATCTCTTGTAGATCCCGTACTGCTGCTGTAAACCAGCTCTGCCTGACCCAGCCTCCACCCAGCCTCCACCCAGCCTCCACCCAGCAGCAGCTCCAGTCAGAAAAGCTCCACAGCGCTCCGCTCGCTGTTAGCTGCCTTTGCGTCCCGAACGCAGCGCTGGCTGTGGCTGCGTGTTTTTTTTTTTTGTTTTCTTTTAATCATCGTTAATGTTGCTCCGCATGTATCTATCATGCATGTGGAGAACTGCACGAGAGGGAATGTTTAGTTGATATTATCTGAAGCTTTCAGGTAACATCATCACTCCAAAAAATATTATATATAGGTGAAAAAACAACGAGGAGAACGTGCCCTATAGACGGTTTAACGATCTTTCTGATTTAAGAGATCGTCCTGACGTTATAATCCTTAACGATCTTATATCGTCATATCGCACACCCCTAGGATCAGGATCCAGAGAGACACCCAAGGGATTGTCCTGAGGGTTTTTCTCCATTAAGTCCAGCAGAATCAAAGAAGTGGGTGGAGACGGACGGCAAGTCCCGGACGTCAACAGAACAGACATAGAACGGCTTTACTTTCTATTTCACACTGAACCACAAGGGGAAGCTGAATGATTTTCAAATTGTAGGAAAAGGGCTTTAAATAATCCAGATGTTTTTTTATTTTTTGTTTTTGGTTTCGACAGATGAGAAATGACATGATGAAAATACAAAGGTAAGAAAAGAACAATAGCTTTTTAACTCAAAAATAAGTTTTAGTAATAGTTCCCAGGTTTTAACAGCCATTCCCAGAAAACAAACCCATCAATACCTGATCCGTTACACATAAACGGAAAAAGGAACCGGCTCAATCAAGGGCAATGAGGATTGGGAATTGATCTGTAAAATGCAATAGAAAACTACTTGATTTGGAAAAAAAATCAAGTTTGGTTTTTACTGCAGTCCAGAAAAAAAAAAATCAATATATTGGAGCTGGTTGTTGGAGATTCTATGACAGTTTGATGCTGATCAATATCATCTCTTCTGATCAATATCATCCATTTTGATCTGTTGGGTTTGCTCTATAAAAAGTGTCCAGAAATGAGTATGTTGTAGTTGACACTTTATAAATAAAGCTGAATTGAATTAAAGTCATCAATATCATCTCTTCTGATCGCGATCACCTGCATATGTAGAGTTTCCATGTTTCTTCCACAGTGAAAACCATAAGGGTGTGTCTGACCCTGTGGGCGGGAGTTGTACAGGTCAAAGTTGGGGTCGCAACAGGAAGTGTTGTGTTTGACTCACCTGTCGAGGCTGCAGGTCCCGGGGTGACTGATGGACCTCTTCATCTGGAAGGAACCAGAACACTGTAATTGAACCTGTGTGATTCACCACCGAACCATGAAGCAATGAGTCTGAGCTCCACTGCTTTGAACTGAACAGGAATCTGCTTCCTCTCATCTTTTACCAGGAGAACCACAGACAGTCCTGCAGTAACCTGGATCCTGTGGAGGACTGACAGGGCAGGGGTCAGGGTTAGAGAGTTCAGGGTCAGGGGTCAGGGTTAGAGAGTTCAGGGTAAGGATTAAAGGGTTTAGGGTCAGTGTTCAAGATATAAGTTTCAGGATTTAAGGTATAGGGTAAGTGCTCAGGGTTCAGGGATTAGGGTCCATGTTCGGGGTTTAGGGATCAAGGTCAGGGTTTGAGTTAGGTTAAACACAAATGGAAGAAGACAAACTGAAGTGGATCACACTGATGGACTGGCAGTGAAACATCTGCAGGTTTCTGTGAGGACAGCAGGTGACACTAGATCTGCTAAGCCCTCCTGAACATGACAGTCTGATGGAGCAACAGCACATCAAAAAACCATCATCCAATCACCAACAATTCAAACACTAACAATCCAAACACCGACAAACTACCTCCCGTCCCCAGACCCCCCGTCCCCAGACCTCCCGTCCCCAGACCCCCCGTACCCAGACCCCCCGTACCCAGACCCCCCGTACCCAGACCTCCCGTCCCCAGACCCCCCGTACCCAGACCCCCCGTCCCCAGACCTCCCGTCCCCAGACTCTTCCTCCAGCTCTTCCTGGAGGATCCCAAGGCGTTCCCAGACCAGCCGAGAGACATAGTCTCTCCAGCGTGTCCTGGTCTTCCCCGGGGTCTCCTCCAGGTGGGACATGCCCGGAACACCTCCCCAGGGAGGAGTCCAGGAGGCGTCCTGAAGAGGTGCTGAGCCTCCTCAGCTGCTCCACTCCGAGCTCCGCCCTGGTGACGTAGCTCCTCCCCCTGGTGACATAGCCCCTCCCCCTGTCTCTAAGGGAGTCCAGCCCCCCTACGGAGGAAGCTCATTTCAGCCGCTTGTGTCCGGGATCTGGTCCTTTCGGTCCTGACCCAAAGCTCAGGACCAGAGGTGAGGGTGGGAACGTAGACGGACCGGTAAATCCAGAGCTTCTCCTTTTGGCTCCTTCTTCACCACGACGGACCGAAACGACTGATCTCTGCAGCCGCTGCACCGATCCGCCTGTCAGTCTCCCCTCCACCCTTCCTCCACCCTCCTGTCAGTCTCTCCTCCACCCTTCCTCCACCCTCCTGTCAGTCTCTCCTCCACCCTTCCTCCACCCTCCTGTCAGTCTCTCCTCCACCCTTCCTCCACCCTCCTGTCAGTCTCTCCTCCATCCTTCCTCCACCCTCCTGTCAGTCTCTCCTCCACCCTTCTGTCAGTCTCTCCTCCATCCTTCCTCCACCCTCCTGTCAGTCTCTCCTCCATCCTTCCTCCACCCTCCTGTCAGTCTCTCCTCCACCCTTCCTCCACCCTCCTGTCAGTCTTTCCTCCATCCTTCCTCCACCCTCCTGTCAGTCTCTCCTCCACCCTTCTGTCAGTCTCTCCTCCATCCTTCCTCCACCCTCCTGTCAGTCTCTCCTCCATCCTTCCTCCACCCTCCTGTCAGTCTCTCCTCCACCCTTCCTCCACCCTCCTGTCAGTCTCTCCTCCACCCTTCCTCCACCCTCCTGTCAGTCTCTCCTCCACCCTTCCTCCACCCTCCTGTCAGTCTCTCCTCCATCCTTCCTCCACCCTCCTGTCAGTCTCTCCTCCATCCTTCCTCCACCCTCCTGTCAGTCTCTCCTCCACCCTCCTGTCAGTCTCTCCTCCACCCTTCCTCCACCCTCCTGTCAGTCTCTCCTCCACCCTTCCTCCACCCTCCTGTCAGTCTCTCCTCCACCCTTCCTCCACCCTCCTGTCAGTCTCTCCTCCATCCTTCCTCCACCCTCCTGTCAGTCTCTCCTCCACCCTTCTGTCAGTCTCTCCTCCATCCTTCCTCCACCCTCCTGTCAGTCTCTCCTCCATCCTTCCTCCACCCTCCTGTCAGTCTCTCCTCCACCCTTCTGTCAGTCTCTCCTCCATCCTTCCTCCACCCTCCTGTCAGTCTCTCCTCCACCCTCCTGTCAGTCTCTCCTCCACCCTTCCTCCACCCTCCTGTCAGTCTCACCTCCACCCTTCCTCCACCCTCCTGTCAGTCTCTCCTCCATCCTTCCTCCACCCTCCTGTCAGTCTCTCCTCCACCCTTCTGTCAGTCTCTCCTCCATCCTTCCTCCACCGTCCTGTCAGTCTCTCCTCCACCCTTCCTCCACCGTCCTGACAGTCTCTCCTCCACCCTTCCTCCACCCTCCTGTCAGTATCTCCTCCACCCTTCCTCCACCCTCCTGTCAGTCTCTCCTCCACCCTTCCTCCACCCTCCTGTCAGTCTCTCCTCCACCCTTCCTCCACCCTCCTGTCAGTCTCTCCTCCATCCTTCCTCCACCCTCCTGTCAGTCTCCCCTCCACCCTTCCTCCACCGTCCTGTCAGTCTCCCCTCCACCCTTCCTCCACCGTCCTGTCAGTCTCTCCTCCACCCTTCCTCCACCGTCCTGTCAGTCTCTCCTCCACCCTTCCTCCACCGTCCTGTCAGTCTCTCCTCCACCCTTCCTCCACCCTCCTGTCAGTCTCGCCTCCACCCTTCCTCCACCCTCCTGTCAGTCTCTCCTCCACCCTCCTGTCAGTCTCTCCTCCACCCTTCCTCCACCCTCCTGTCAGTCTCTCCTCCACCCTTCCTCCACCCTCCTGTCAGTCTCTCCTCCACCCTTCCTCCACCCTCCTGTCAGTCTCTCCTCCATCCTTCCTCCACCCTCCTGTCAGTCTCTCCTCCACCCTTCTGTCAGTCTCTCCTCCATCCTTCCTCCACCCTCCTGTCAGTCTCTCCTCCATCCTTCCTCCACCCTCCTGTCAGTCTCTCCTCCACCCTTCTGTCAGTCTCTCCTCCATCCTTCCTCCACCCTCCTGTCAGTCTCTCCTCCACCCTCCTGTCAGTCTCTCCTCCACCCTTCCTCCACCCTCCTGTCAGTCTCACCTCCACCCTTCCTCCACCCTCCTGTCAGTCTCTCCTCCATCCTTCCTCCACCCTCCTGTCAGTCTCTCCTCCACCCTTCTGTCAGTCTCTCCTCCATCCTTCCTCCACCGTCCTGTCAGTCTCTCCTCCACCCTTCCTCCACCCTCCTGTCAGTATCTCCTCCACCCTTCCTCCACCCTCCTGTCAGTCTCTCCTCCACCCTTCCTCCACCCTCCTGTCAGTCTCTCCTCCATCCTTCCTCCACCCTCCTGTCAGTCTCCCCTCCACCCTTCCTCCACCGTCCTGTCAGTCTCCCCTCCACCCTTCCTCCACCGTCCTGTCAGTCTCTCCTCCACCCTTCCTCCACCCTCCTGTCAGTCTCTCCTCCACCCTTCCTCCACCGTCCTGACAGTCTCTCCTCCACCCTTCCTCCACCCTCCTGTCAGTATCTCCTCCACCCTTCCTCCACCCTCCTGTCAGTCTCTCCTCCACCCTTCCTCCACCCTCCTGTCAGTCTCTCCTCCACCCTTCCTCCACCCTCCTGTCAGTCTCTCCTCCATCCTTCCTCCACCCTCCTGTCAGTCTCCCCTCCACCCTTCCTCCACCGTCCTGTCAGTCTCCCCTCCACCCTTCCTCCACCGTCCTGTCAGTCTCCCCTCCACCCTTCCTCCACCGTCCTGTCAGTCTCTCCTCCATCCTTCCTCCACCCTCCTGTCAGTCTCTCCTCCATCCTTCCTCCACCCTCCTGTCAGTCTCCCCTCCACCCTTCCTCCACCGTCCTGTCAGTCTCTCCTCCACCCTTCCTCCACCGTCCTGTCAGTCTCTCCTCCACCCTTCCTCCACCGTCCTGTCAGTCTCTCCTCCACCCTTCCTCCACCCTCCTGTCAGTCTCTCCTCCACCCTTCCTCCACCCTCCTGTCAGTCTCGCCTCCACCCTTCCTCCACCCTCCTGTCAGTCTCTCCTCCACCCTTCCTCCACCCTCCTGTCAGTCTCTCCTCCACCCTTCCTCCACCCTCCTGTCAGTCTCGCCTCCACCCTTCCTCCACCCTCCTGTCAGTCTCGCCTCCACCCTTCCTCCACCCTCCTGTCAGTCTCTCCTCCACCCTTCCTCCACCCTCCTGTCAGTCTCTCCTCCACCCTTCCTCCACCCTCCTGTCAGTCTCGCCTCCACCCTTCCTCCACCCTCCTGTCAGTCTCTCCTCCACCCTTCCTCCACCTTCCTGTCAGTCTTTCCTCCACCCTTCCTCCACCCTCCTGTCAGTCTCTCCTCCACCCGCCCCCCACTGTGAACAAGACCCCAAGATACTGAAACTCCTCCACCTGGACCAGAGTCTCTCCACCAACCTGGAGAGGACAGACCACCTTCTTCTGGTCCAGGACCAGGTCCAGGACCAGGACCTTGGATTTGGAGGTGCTGATCCTCATCCCTGTCACTTCAAACTCAGCTACAAACCGCCCCAGTGCATGATGGTCCAGGTTCCATGGAGCCAACAGGAGAACATCATCTGCAAAAAGCAGAGACGAAACCCTGTGGTCCCCAAACTGGCCCCCCTCCAGCTCCTGGTCCCTGAACCGGACCCCCTCCAGCTTCTGGTCCCTGAACCGGACCCCCTCCAGCTTCTGGTCCCTGAACCGGCCCCCCTCCAGCTCCTGGTCCCTCAACCGGACCTCCTCCAGCTCCTGGTCCCTCAACCGGACCTCCTCCAGCTTCTGGTCCCTCAACCGGACCCCCTCCAGATTCTGGTCCCTGAACTGGACGCCATCTGGCCCCTGGTCCCTGAACCGGACCCCCTCCAGATTCTGGCTGCACCTAGAACTTCTGTCCATAAAGATTTCGAACAGAACCGGTACCAAAGTTCAGCCCTGCTGGAGTCCAACATGAACCAGGACCAGGTCTGACTTACTGCCTTCAATGTGGACCAGACTTCTACTCTGGTCCTCCACAGACCGGACGGCCCTGAACAAGGGGCCCCGGACCACGAGGGATGCAGTCGAATGCCTTCTCCAAATCCACAAAACCCTCTAGCACCCTATGGGTTTGGTTTGTTGGTGTTTCCATCCAAACAACAACAATTCAAATACCAACAGCAGTCAGTCAGGCTGTGGTTGTGAAGGACAGTCGGCTGTCCTGGAATGAGACAGAAAAAGTGAGTTCACCCGTTCAGGAGGTCGCAGTTCAGGGGTCAGACTGTGGTTGGCCAGGGTCATACACTCCTCCAGAGTCCTGATGAAGGTGGAGCAGGTGGCACTGAGCAGCGAGGCCTGAGGAGAGATTCAGAATGCCCTGCAGGTTTAGTTCATCCCATTTCTTACTCAGCAAACATAATGGTGGATCAGGGAACTGGATCAGGATGTGGTGCACACCTCAGATTTGGGCGGGGCGTCTGCGTCAGCCGAGTGCTGTGATTGAATGGTGTGGACCTGCTGGACCAGGAGGTCACAGTACAGACGGAGCTCAGACATCTTGGTCTTCAGACAGTCTGGACCTGGAGACACAAACAGAGACCAATTCAACATGCCGGCCTGCAGACCACCATGCGCCAGGGCCTGCAGACCGCGACAGGTCACGGTTCCGCAGACCGCCGCAGGTCACAGCCCGTCCTTTATTGAAGACACACCATCTGAATGAACGTTCAGAGTTGATCATCAAGTGTCAGGCTGATTGTTCAGAGTTGATCAGGCCTCAGAATGATTGAGTAGTTCTCCCGGCTCGTCAGCAGTGAGTCGTCTCCACACCTTTGCTGTTCTTGTGAGCGTCCAGTGTCCCGGCCTTGGATGATCCTAACGCCACCAGCCAGCGCTGCCGCTCCGCGGCGTTCACCGCCCGGACGTAGAAGTGCTGCTCCCCGGGGATGATCAGCTCCAGACGAGTCAGGTCGCTGGGATGAACTGAAAAGTCAAGCAGCAGCAGCGTGACTCCTCTGAGGACAAGAGCAGGAAGTGTTGGCGCTCAACGGGGGGGGTTCTGACCTTTGATATCGCACACCGACATCTTGATGGATCCCTTGCTTCCTTTGCCAACATCATCCTCGCTATCGTAGTACGAGATGACTCCATTCTCCAACACAAACCAGCGAGGCTGCCAGCCTGGAGCCAACATGAGAATCAGAGCGAGAGAGGAGAAAGCAGCAGACACGTCAGACACGTCAGAGCAGGGCTGCACAATCAATCGAATTTGAAAGGACCCCCAGTGTAAAGGACGCCCCCTCAGGAAACACTGGAGCTAAACATGGGCGGCTGTGGATCAGTGGGGAGAGCAGTCATCTGATAATTGGGAGGTTGTTAGTTCGATTCCCGTCTCCCCCTGTCTGCATGTCGAAGTGTCCTTGGGAAAGACACTGAACCCTAAATTGCCCCCAGTGAACGGACTGAGCACCTTGGATGGCAGCTGCCTTTACTGGTGTTTGAATGTGTGTGTGAATAGGTGAATGTATTAATGCAGTGTAAAGCGCTTTGGGCTCTGTCAGTGCAGGATAAATATGCTATATAAGTGTAGTCCGAATCTGAATAAAATCAGAGTCCATGAATCTGGTGTGCGGGGTGCCACAAGACTCCATCCTGGGCCCTATTTTATTTTTATTGTATCTGCTCCCCCTGGGTAAGATCATCCAAAGGTTCAAGGGTGTTTCTTACCACTTGTATGCCAACGACATCCAGCTCTACTGTTCTTTTAAGCCGGATGAGTTAAAGAAGCTGGACTCCTTTTTCCATCGCTTGGCAGAAAAAACAATGGCTCAGTGAAAACTCTCTTCAGCTAAATGCAGACAAAATTGAAACACTCATCATTGCCCCTGATGCCTCAATTCCAGGGATCAAACAGGAACTTGGTGACTTAGGACAGTCCGCGAATTTGTGCCTTAGAAATTTGGGTGTCTTCTAAGACTGAACGATATATCGTTATCATATCGATATCGGGATATGAACATTCAGGACATTAGTTTCTCAAAATCAACGATATCAAGATTTCCTCTGCTTGCCCTGCGTGTAAGCTCGCCCATGCACAGGTCAGGCCAGCCAACCACAAACCTCGTTTACTGGTTGACAGCTGATGGCAGCCAATGAGAAACATCAGAGGGAGGCAGGAGGGAGACGGAGACGCACACTCACATGTGCTACAGGCGGCGGAGAGGAAGCACAACAACAACATGAGAGCTGAAGAGAGGGCGGAGCACACATGCAAGCACAAATTGATAAAGTACAACACACACACGCACACACACTCTCACACATGCCTACCTCTGTTCTGTAAGTAATATAGTTTCTGCACACAGTTATGTTGTCTTTTAAAGACCAAAAGAGCGTTGTTCCAGCAGTTGCAGCAAATTTTATTTGTTATTTATTGTTAAATATTAGATTTTTACTTCATTTTTTCGTGAATTTATGTTAATGTTGATGACTGGCAGTGAGTTCTCGTAAATAAAACTGCATTTTTTACATCCTTTTGTATTATGATGTTTTCATTTTTCTGAAAAATGCTTAACTTTCACTGAATCCATTGTAATATATCATACCGATATCGAGATATCTGGCATGAATATAGAGATATGAAATTTTGCCCATATCGTTCAGCCCTAGTGTCTTCTAGGGCTGGACGATTATAGCAAAAATAATAATCACGATTATGTTGATAGATATTGAAATCATGATTAATAACGATTATTCATAATTCCAAAACTTGAGTATTTATTAAACTACAACTTGAAAGAACAATCAAAAATAAACTTATAAAAAATTAATATCTTAAATAATATCAATAAAACAAATAAAAATAAATACCCAATCTGCATGCATTTCTATAAAACTTGCAAAAATAGCAATATGCAAAATACACTAATAACTCAGTCAAAAACACAACCTGAAAATATTCTTTGAACTCTCTCAAAAACTTTTTTAAAGAACAAAAGAGGGGTTGGCTGCATAGTTAAACACTCCCTGTAGTTAACTTCCTACAGGTTTTTGGCGAGGAAGACGAGTCTGTTCACCTGGTCTGGCTTCAGCGACTAACGAAGGCAGGTGACAACATTTCCACCTGTGCTGAAAACCCGCCTGATGCAGCACTTGTGGCAGGATGCTGGATGTCTGACGACTTGAAGCCAAAATGCTTCCAGATGACTGAAGTAGTCCTGCCTTTGTCAACTAAAGGCTCCTTTTCTGCCATGTTTGTGAACCTTCCTTCACGTGCTGCTGATAGAGCCCTGGCTGCTGCTGCTGCACAAGGTGCATTCATGGTACTTTGGCAGCGTAGGAAATTACATACACGCCGCGCCGCGCGGCTAATTAATCGTTTTTTCTCCCATTATAAAATTTTTATAATCGTGAGTAACCAAAATCGAAATCAAGATTAAAATTCAATTAATCGTCCAGCCTTAGTGTCTTCTTCGATAAAGACATGTCTCTAGTGCAGCACTGTAAGCAGCTGACAAGAAACTGTTTCTTCCAACTCAGAAATATCTCTAAACTTAGGAAAACGGTATCATGCAATGACCTAGAGCTCATCATCCATGCCTTTGTTTCTTCACGCTTATACTACTGTAACAGCCTGTTCTCATGCTTGAACAAGAAGGAGCTTTCGAAACTGCAACTTGTACAAAACTCTGCAGCGAGAATACTGACCCACACAAACAGGTGGACTCGCATATCCCCCGTTTTAAAGGAGCTTCACTGGCTACCAGTTTCTTACAGAGTTCATTTTAAGATTTTGGTTTTAACTAGGGCTGAACGATATGGGCAAAATTTCATATCTCGATATCCATGCCAGATATCTCCATAGATACGATTTATTATAATGGATTCAGTGAAAGTTAAGCATTTTTCAGAAAAATAAAAACATCATAATACAAAAGGATGTAAAAAAAAAATGCAGTTTTATTTATGAGAACTCACTGCCACGACCACCAAACTCGTTTGTGCAGATTCTGCAGCCGCCCTCTGCCATCAGCTGTCAACCAGTAAACAAGGTTTGTGGTTGGCTGGCCATGGGCGAGCTGACAAGCAGGGCAAGCAGGGGAAATCTTGATATCGTTGATTTTGAGAAACTAATGTCCTGAATGTTCATATCCCGATATCGATATGATAACGATATATCGTTCAGCCCTAGTTTTAACCTTCCGGGCCTTGCATGGCCAAGCGCCTTCTTACATCTGTGACCTGCTCCGGCCTTACTCCCCTGTGAGGGTTTTAAGGTCTGCAGACCAGAATCTTTTAAAGGTGCTGTGTACCCGGTTTACGACCAGAGGAGCCCGATCGTTCCAGGCCGTTGCTCCTAGGCTCTGGAATGATCTCCCGCTCTCTCTCCGCTCAGTTGCGTCTATTGACACTTTTAAAACACAACTTAAAACGTTTCTGTTTGTTGAAGCATTCGCTTAGTTTTTCGGGCCCGTTATGATCTCCTTTTAATGTTGACTATTTATTTGTTGTCTATTATATTGTTGTCTTATATATGTTGTGAAGCACTTTGTGGCTCTTTGCCTGTGAAAGGTGCTATATAAATAGAAACTACTTACTTAGTCCACTTTAACATTTACCATGGTGTAATGTGACCCCGCCCTCTGGTCCTATCAGGATTTTAACCTGGAGTAATGTGACCCCGCCCTCTGGTCCTATCAGGACTTTAAACTGGAGTAATGTGACCCCGCCCTCTGGTCCTATCAGGACTTTAACCTGGAGTAATGTGACCCCGCCCTCTGGTCCTATCAGGACTTTAACCTGGAGTAATGTGGCCCCGCCCCCTGGTCCTATCAGGGCTTTAACCTGGAGTAATGTGGCCCCGCCCCCTGGTCCTATCAGGGCTTTAAACTGGAGTAATGTGACCCCGCCCTCTGGTCCTATCAGGACTTTAACCTGGAGTAATGTGGCCCCGCCCCCTGGTCCTATCAGGGCTTTAACCTGGAGTAATGTGGCCCCGCCCCCTGGTCCTATCAGGGCTTTAACCTGGAGTAATGTGGCCCCGCCCACTGGTCCTATCAGGACTTTAACCTGGAGTAATGTGGCCCCGCCCCCTGGTCCTATCAGGGCTTTAACCTGGAGTAATGTGGCCCCGCCCACTGGTCCTATCAGGACTTTAACCTGGAGTAATGTGGCCCCGCCCACTGGTCCTATCAGGGCTTTAAACTGGAGTAATGTGGCCCCGCCCCCTGGTCCTATCAGGACTTTAACCTGGAGTAATGTGGCCCCGCCCCCTGGTCCTATCAGGGCTTTAAACTGGAGTAATGTGGCCCCGCCCCCTGGTCCTATCAGGGCTTTAAACTGGAGTAATGTGGCCCCGCCCCCTGGTCCTATCAGGGCTTTAAACTGGAGTAATGTGGCCCCGCCCCCTGGTCCTTGTCAGCATGGCTGCTGAGTTTTGGAATAACTGGAGATTTGAAATACTCTTTTTGGAAATGCCAGACAGCCAAGCATTACAGTTCGAGTCCCAGTTTATGTGTTGACCTACCTGTGTGGAGATTCTACAAAACATCACCAAAAAGCAGAATTGCCCAAAGCTTCAGTTTTTAATCTAGTTAGATCAAGTTAATTCAGCAAGATGTGGGGGGTGGTTCTTTGGTCATATTCAGTCGAAGCAGCGTTCAGGAAAGGAAATGCGTTTAAATATGAACGACAGAAAATAGGCCGACTGTGAAGATCGTGAAAAATGCAGACAGTGACGCTTTGAGAAGCTTCAGGGCGGCTGTTGAATGTTACGCTGACATACAGGATGTGTACAGGCCCATGCAGCCCAATGTGAAGGGGCGGTTTGAGCATTTTCTTCAGGAGTTTTCAGCCAGGGGAAACAGAGCACCCTTTTCTGAGTTCTGTAAGAGCAGCATGAAAGTGCAAAGTGCAAAATGAGCACAAAACAGAAACACAAAGACAAACAAAGAGCAGCAGGAACCACAAAACAGCCAAATCTTAACTATAAAAAACAAACAAGATGAGCAAAATGAGCAGTGTGTGTGTGTGTGTGTGTGTGTGTGTGTGTGTGTGTGTGTGTGTGTGTGTGTGTGTGTGTCAGCCAGCTGGATCTCGACAGGCTGGGGCACATTCATTAGGATTAGCATGAAGGGTTGTTGAAGTCAACAGTAAGTTCGGCGCCTCGACATGACCAGACATTAAACAGACTGACAGACTGACAGGTTAGCAGACTGACGGGTTAGCAGACTGACAGGTTAGCAGACTGACGGGTTAGCAGACTGACAGGTTAGCAGACTGACGGGTTAGCAGACTGACAGGTTAGCAGACTGACGGGTTAGCAGACTGACGGGTTAGCAGACTGACGGGTTAGCAGACTGACAGGTTAGCAGACTGACAGGTTAGCAGACTGACGGGTTAGCAGACTGACGGGTTAGCAGACTGACGGGTTAGCAGACTGACGGGTTAGCAGACTGACAGGTTAGCAGACTGACGGGTTAGCAGACTGACAGGTTAGCAGACTGACGGGTTAGCAGACTGATAGGTTAGCAGACTGACGGGTTAGCAGACGTCTCACCTGTCATGTAATTCGTCCATTTGTAGAGCATTCCCTCCATCTGTTTGAACTGACATCGGCTAGTGGCTAACCCGTTAGCTTCGCTCCGTCTCCGGTTCAAGAAGAAACGCTCGCTGGGAGCTTCCCGGCTTCTTCGCTCTCACGGCAGCTGACGGAAATGCGGAGCGACATGACGGCGTTGGAACTGTCGGCGAAGTTTAACGGCGGCTATCAGTCAGCTGGTGAGGAAAACTGTCAACATAACGACTGGTGCGCTACGGAAGCCCGCAAGGGCAAAATCAAACTGCCTTTTGCTCCGCCTCCGCTTCTTCTTCTTCTTCTTCTATGATGTTTAACGGCAGCTTGCATCCCATTGGTTGTGTTACCGCCATCTCCTGGTCGTTATACTTCTATCTTATTCTACTCACTTTTTTCTCATCAGTGCGTTTCTTTTAGGGAGATCAGATGTTCTCCACCTCTCCCCCAATAAAGTATTTCTTTCACCCCTCCTCCTTCCATTCCTTCTCTCCTTCATCCTACCATCATTTCCCTCTTTCTTGGCCATATTTCCTGCAGTTCACTAAAACATGTTGAACTGTTTCTGGCTCTACATTCACCACAGAGTCCTGCTGGATGTTTCCACCTCAGATGTTTTGAGCTGTATAGATCAGTACGTCCAGTTCTTAGTCTGGCTCCTCCCATCCTCCTACTGTCCACTTCCTGGTGGATCCTGTACAGCTGTCTTCCTCTTCCTCTTGTCTTTTTGTCCCAATGTAGCTGCCACTTTTTATTTATTTCCTTCCACACCATGGGTTTTCCCTCTGATCTGGACAGCCTGATGGGTGCATCAATCTGTTCTTTCCTCAGAGCTACCTTATCTGCTCTTTCCTTCCCTCCAACCCCCACATGAGCTGGAGCCCACATCAGGGCCATCTCCATCCCTTGTCCCTTCATTTCTGTGTTCCAGCGTTACTTTCTGGAGTAAGTCTGGTCTACTGCAGGATCTACTGACCGGATGCTCTTTAGTACTGAGTCACTGCAGATGATGACTTTGTTTGTCTTCCTCTCTCTGATCCACTTCAGTGCCATCCAAATTGCGTCCATCTCCAGTGCGGTGGTATTGCACCACTGCGCTGTAACTGCATGGGAACAAATGGCATTGTTCCTTTGGTCTCTGAGGGTCTCTGTATGCCAGCATGAAGAGATCCTGACAAGATAATATCCTTGTTTCCCCATCCAATGAGTTCCCAACACATAGTATGTAATAAAACCTGAGGTTGCAGAATTCCAGTTTAATATTCTTTATTAGTTACATTTCACTGTTGGATACATTAATATTAAAACTGAGGCGTTAATGATGTAAATCCTGTGACGAGCTTTGAAAATTTGGATAATTTATTATTCAATTGAAACTTTAAGAATAAAATAATAGGAACGATAACGTCATATTTTTTGGAAGTGTGTGGAGTCAGTCACTGTCCAGGGAGATTATCGTGTCCCCAAAATGATCACATTTTGTGCTATTATTTTGAAAAATAAATGTTTTTTTTAATTTATTTCATTTTGCTCGATAAATGTTTAATTCATAAATATTTTCTCTTTTAAACAAACTAAAATAAAACCATCAATCATTTTTTGGACTATTTGCTGAAACTTTGAAATTAGTGGCGAGTAAGTCAGCAGGTAAATTGCCGACACCAATAGGAAACTGAAGCGTCCAGCTTTTATCTGATTTGTTCTTTTTTGCAGTTGGTAGAAAGTTTATCTTCAGTAGGAAGGCTTACTGTGTTTGTTCTGTGAATCTGTCTGACAGAGGGGGAAGCCGAACGGGTCAGTCCAGTTGCAAACGGAGCATCTGAGCAGCTGCAGCTCGCTTCTCTGACTCCTTTCAGTTAGAAGATGGAAGGATAAGTTGATGAGCAGTGAGTTGAGGGTTCAGCCTGGCTCCACAGGGGGGCAGTACTGCATTACCTGACGGCTTGTCGTGGTCTGAGGCCACAGCGCTGGTCCAGGTCACCTCAGCAGGACCTGAAGCTGGTGGAGAGGAAGGCAGAGCATCGTGATGAACAGGGACATTCAGAGAAATAAACCATTTCAGTTTTCATCCATCTTCTGTTCCACTTCATCTACATGTCATGTGAGACAGGAAGGGATGAAACCCTGTTCTGGATCGACCCCAGGCTGCTCTGAAACCAGGAGGGTCCTGAACTACTTCCAGGCCTCCACAAGCTGGACATATCAGGTAGACTTCAAACTGGAGGAGAGGCTGAACAGGGTTCTGATCAGATCAAACAAGGCAATGACTCCTGATCAGACTAGACAGGGTCCTGATTCCTGATCAGACAGGAAAGGGTCCTGATTCCTGATCAGACTAGACAGGGTCCTGATTCCTGATCAGACAGGAAAGGGTCCTGATTCCTGATCAGACTAGACAGGGTCCTGATTCCTGATCAGACAGGAAAGGGTCCTGTCAACCTCATCTTTCGTGAGCTCTGCTTGATCTTTGAAAACTTCAAATTGATCAGAGGGTCTGGTGCTTGGAGCCCCGATGTGAGGAGGAATGTGAAGTGCGCCTGGAGCCCTGAAGTGTGTGTTGGGGGGGAGGCGGGCATGTACCTGGAGTTCCTGTCCATTGAAGACGAGGGAGACGTCCACACAGTGGGATTTGTGCTGAGGGGCTTCTGCTGGGGGGGTTCTGCTTCACACTGGTCTCCTGGAAAATGAAGACCAGCCAGTAACGTCTCCCAGCAGCTGGAGGTCTAAAGGACAGATGAACCGCTACACGCAGTCAGTCCAGGGGGGGACAGCTTTAACTGACGTGAACCATGAGGTGGTTCCTTCTGACCTGATGGATTTTCAGGAGGAACATGCAGCTGTTTTCTGCTTGAAGCTCTGTCTCGTGCCTAAAATAATGTAGAGATGATATTTGGGCTTCAAGGTTCCTGTTCACGGTCTGGTTCTCCCTCTGGAGGGCTCAGACCTGGAGAAGCTCCCCCACCCTTCATGTGCTCCATGGACACCATGACCCCGAAGGCTGGATTGACTCCTGTTATGCCAGCTGAAGACACTCTGACCTGTGGACCGCCGCTCATTTGCACACCATTTTACACCAGCTGCGTAGCATCTGGGTGGTGTCGGGGTGGCATGGTGTCCTCTGCAGCTATTCTTTGCCATTCCCCACCGGATGCTTCAGCTGCAGCGTCTCAGTGGAGGAAGCGACTCCCCGCCAGATTAAAAGAAGGAGCAGTAACTGCATTATCTGGCCAGATTTCCCTCGCTGCGAGAAGCTCTTCACAGAAAACATCCACAAAACAGCATAATGGTAGAAAGCATGGCATTTCTTCACTTCTGGAATAAAAAGCTTGTTGTTCATGGTTGGAAAAAAAAACACTTCTGTCAAACAGCAACAGTTGGGAGGAGAAAGGTGTGCCAGTACGGCCGGAAGAAGGGTTTTATTTCATCCGGTTTTTCATGGCGTCTTTCTTCCTGAAGTCCTTTGTCGTTTGCTGCGGCGAATGGTGGAAACAGCCTGGCTGACGATCATCTGGAAGTTGCGGTCATGTCGCTGTTATTAAACTGCATCCAGTGGAAACACAGCCCTTATTTACAGTGGGGCTAATGCAAACGGCTAATGCTAATGGATAATGCTGCGTAATGCAATGCGCCCCTTCAGGTGTCAACAAAACGCAGAGACACAGTGACAGGAGTTTTAGCCTTAATCACTCTTTATTGCATTAGAACATACATTTCTCATATATTTATATATATATATATATCTATTTATACATATGTATATGTATTATAAATGTGAATTTGTACACTACAATCTTTTATTTTGACATGTTAGAAAATACTCGTAATGCTCCAAAACCATAATCACTAAAAACATTTACCAAACAATGATTGTTACACTTCCTCAGTTTTATTTTGGTCAGAAGAAGTAGATGTTGGAGATGAAGCTGGGGGGGCGTCTGCTGCTGCTGCTGCTGCTCATGAGCACCAGAAGAGTGAGAGAACCAGACCGTTCTCTGTGTTCCTGCCTCTTTCTGCAGGCATTTCATCACCTGGAGCGTGGAGCCAGCGGCCTCCACATGGCTCAGGATCAATACTTTTCTTCATTGTGGCTGATTATTTATAATGAAATATAAAAACACTCATGTTCTAAACTATGCTAAGCTAACATGGTAAAAGAAGACACGAAGCTTGAAATGTTCGATGAATGACTGAGCTTCACTTCCTATTGACTGTAGAATGGGGACATGCCCACAGACTGTAGCCTGGCACGCCAGACTGTCTCTCCATGCTCATGGATACATGGATACATGGTCTGGGACCACGCCGTCTGAATCTGACTTCTGCCCGGCAGACTTCTGGCGGACCAATCACAGCCCACGAGAGGCGGGAGTTAGCGATGCGTCATATTATATCCCCCCCCCCAAAAAAAAAAAAAAAACAATCATGTTGGCACAACACAGCGAGGTTTTATCACGGCTCTGTCTGAAGTTTTGAACAAACTGAATTTGGCGCTGAAACCACAGCAGGAATCTGCTCTGAAGGCTTTTCTTTCAATCCCTCAAATTCCACCGGACGCAAAAGCGCCGTGCCGCGTCCCAGAAGCGCCGGTGTTACAACGGATCACCAGAACGGAGGCGCGCGCCACGGCGCTGGTGATTCGCTTCAGGTTGCCGCTCTCTAAACGGTGCTGCGCCGCGCTCCCGGTGTGCGGTGACTTCAGGAACAAGATGCCGGCAGGGCGCGATGCTTTAGCGTCTGGTGGAATTTGGGGGTAAAACGGACGTAAAACTACCTGCCATGATCCCATGTTTTGGACTACAAAACGACTACAACGGGGCGCTGCATACGTCGCATTGTCGTTGCATCACAGCCTTGTTTCTTGGATTGGTTCTCTCCGCTCAATAGTCCCGCCCCTCGTTGCCAGTTTGAAATGCTGCCCCAATGGCGCGGTACCAGACTATTTTTATATGTGTGTTAAACATAAATAAAGTCAGTCTGGCATGCCAGGCTACACAGACTGCAGCTCTTTAAGACTTTTATATTTAAATCTTTCAAAATTAAAGAGGAGCTTTAAGGTGAAGCTGAGGAATCTCGTGTGGATAAACAGTGTCAGCGGGATGAGAACAGTTTGACTCTCAGAGGGTTGGTTAAAGGTCCCATACTCTGCAGGAGACCCCCCCGCCAAAGGTTTTCTCCAGTCTGAACCAGGCTCCAGCGCTGAAGAGTCTGTTTTCTCTCTCACTTCTACGCTTTTTCGAAAGTCTGTGGCGTTCACATTTTAACCCGAATTAACCCTAACCCCTCCCTCTGGGAACAACTCCGCCCCCTGGAAACAGCCCCTCCCTCTGGGAACAACCCTCTCCCCCCTCTGGAAACAGCCTCTCCCTCTGGAGATGACCCAGGCCCCTGCAGATAACCCCTCCCACTGCAGATAACCCCTCCCTCTGGAGATGACCCCCCCCCGCTGGAGATGACCCCTCCCGCTGGAGATAACCCCTCCCTCTGGGAATAACCCCTCCCACTGGAGATGACCCCTCCCTCTGGAGATGACCCCTCCCTCTGGAGATGACCCCTCCCGCTGGAGATAACCCCTCCCACTGCAGATAACCCCTCCCTCTGGGAATAACCCCTCCCACTGGAGATGACTCCTCCCACTGGAGATGACCCCTCCCGCTGGAGATAACCCCTCCCTCTGGAGATGACCCCTCCCGCTGGAGATGACCCCTCCCGCTGGAGATAACCCCTCCCGCTGGAGATGACCCCTCCCTCTGGAGATGACCCCTCCCTCTGGAGATAACCCCTCCCTCTGGAGATGACCCCTCCCTCTGGAGATGACCCCTCCCGCTGGAGATAACCCCTCCCTCTGGAGGCGGAGCTCTGCGTCACTGTGAACTGACAGCTGATTTGGGGAAACACTGTGTGGGACCGAGGAACCTTTGAAAAAGTTTAAAACCTGCAGAATCTGGAACCTTTAAGATGAGATCTGCTTCAAAGATACAGAATGCCAATCATTCTGGAAGCAGACGAGAGAAACGACCAGCTGGCCGGCCTGCTCAGGCTGACAGGGAGTGTGTGATATGAAGTGTGTGGTGTGTATTGAAGTGTGTGTGGTGTGTGATATAAAGTATATGTGGCATGATATGCACTGTGGGTGGCGTGATATGAAGTGTGTGTGGTGTGTATCAGTGTGTGGTGTGTACTGGAGTGTGTGTGGTGTGTAGCACAGGAGCACCAACACAATGGCCCAACAGACAGGTCCGATCAAATCCGATCAGATCGATACACTTATAGTACAACATCTATACATCGACTATACATTGTGCGTTTTTTTTTTTTTTGTTCCTTTGATGTATCATCAGGAGGCCTCTGGGACGGGGGGGTCAGGGAGGGGGGTTACATGGGGTCACCAAAACATCACTGCTGTGGATGGGGATGGGGGTGGGGGTGGGGGTGGGGTAGTGGAGGGTAGTGGAGGGTAGTGGGAGGTAGTGGGAGGTAGTGGGTAGGGGGGGAGTGGGGCGGGGGGGTGTTGGACTGGCGGTGAGCAGAGCCAGAGAAACAGGGTTTGTTCAGCGAGTCAGAAAGAAACTGGAAGAGAGAAAAAGAAATCCTGCTGCTGCCAACAGCAGCATGTTGCCTATGGTGACGACAGTGAATGGTGTTTCAGCCAATCAATCGGTGTTTCAACCGGTCGAATGGTGTTTCAGCTGGTCAAACAGTGTTTCAGTCGGTCAAACGGTGTTTCAGTCGGTCAAACGGTGTTTCAGTCGGTCAAACGGTGTTTCAGTCGGTCAAACAGTGTTTCAGTCGGTCAAACGGTGTTTCAGTCGGTCAAACGGTGTTTCAGTCGGTCAAACGGTGTTTCAGTCGGGCAAATTGTCTTTCAGTTTGTCAAATGGTGTTTCAATCGGGTTAATGGAGTTTCAGTCAGTCGAAAGGTGTTTCAGCTGGTCGAACGGTGTTTCAGTCGGGCAAACAGTGTATCAGTCGGACAAACGGTGTGTCAGTCAGACAAACGGTCTATCATGCAGGCAAACGGACTTTCAGTTGGTCGAATGGTGTTTCAGTCGGACAAACGGCGTTTCAGTCGGGTGAACATCGAGTCGTGTTTCAGTGATCTGGATTTCGCTCTCCCTCTCTACAGTGAATGGATCTCCTGAACGTCTGTCTGTCCATGGCTCTGGCAGGGGGTCAAGAAGCATGGGGTCAGGGGTCACTAAAGGAGGTTACAATACCGAAGGAGGAAGAGCCGGACCACATCGGTTTGGTGAAGACAGATTTACCGATACGGGCTGAACAGGAGTCTGGGGCCGTTAGGGAATGACGGTGGCCTCAGTGACGATAGCCGGATCCTCGATGTCCGCTTTACTCTGAACCATCCGCAGCTCCAGCTGGGGGGGGCTGGGCCTCCGACCAGGACCGGCCAGATCTGGACCAGGGGAGACCAGAGTCACTGGGGGGATGGGGCGGCAAGAGGGGCGGGGGGGTGCTGTCCACAGCAGGACATACACTGCGACCACTGCAGCAGACCCACAACAATGCGACCACAGCAGGAGACACAACACTGTGACCAATGAGGGACACACACTGTGACCACTGCAGGAGACACACTGTGACCACTGCAGGAGACACACTGTGATCACTGCAGGAGACACACTGTGATCACTGCAGGAGACACAGGATACACGCTGTGACCACTGCAGGAGACAGGATACACGCTGTGACCACTGCAGGAGACACGCTGTGACCACTGCAGGATACACGCTGTGACCACTGCAGGAGACACACTGTGACCACTGCAGGAGACACACTGTGACCACTGCAGGAGACACACTGTGACCACTGCAGGAGACACACTGTGATCACTGCAGGAGACACACTGTGATCACTGCAGGAGACACAGGATACACGCTGTGACCACTGCAGGAGACAGGATACACGCTGTGACCACTGCAGGAGACACGCTGTGACCACTGCAGGATACACGCTGTGACCACTGCAGGAGACACACTGTGACCACTGCAGGAGACACACTGTGACCACTGCAGGAGACACACTGTGACCACTGCAGGAGACACAGGATACACGCTGTGACCACTGCAGGAGACACGCTGTGACCATTGCAGGAGACACAACACTGTGACCACTGCAGGAGACACAACACTGTGACCACTGCAGGAGACACAACACTGTGACCACTGCAGGAGACACAACACTGTGACCACTGCAGGAGACACAACACTGTGACCACTGCAGGAGACACAACACTGTGACCACTGCAGGACAGGGTTAGGGTTACTGCTTTATTTGCTGGTTAAAGCAGAACTATGCAGTTTTTGCTCTGGCGCTCCCCCTACTGGTCTTCTGTGAAAGCTCACTGTCATAAACGTCCTGCCCATCACCCTTTCCTTCTTTTCACTCGTCAGACAAAGGTTCTTTCTGTCTTTTTGGTTCTACCATTCGTGAGCAGTTCGGTGGTGTTGCTAACGCTAGCGAGGGTTTCATGTTTGTTTTACGCGCTTTTATCCTTGTCCTCCCGTATGAGCGCCGTAAAGCAGGTTTGTCCTCGCGAGACGTCGTCGGGTCGCTCCTCTGAAAGTTACAAGTGCTGTTTTCAGGACAGACACCGGGGGGAGGTGAGGGACCAGCCAATCACCGTGACAAGTCTGTTTACCCCCACAGGGATTCTGAAAAACATTTATTGAGGTAAAAAAGTTGCATAGTTCTGCTTTAACTTGCTGATCGAATTTCTGGTTAAAGCTGCTGTAGGCAGGATTTTGCTAGTCAATGCTAATTTTTCTGTGTTTCCTTTGGATTAAATGTTAGAGTATCCATTGATAATCCTTTAGGAGTGTAGCATAACTGCTCTACCGCGAGGGCGCGGCGTTTCCATCTGTCTCTGTTCTGAGCTGAAAAGGAATCTCGACAGCTCCAGGTATCTTTGACCAATCAGAAGAGCCCCTGAGGCTCTAACCGTGAAAATAGTTGAAAATAAAAAATAGAATAGATTAAAAAAACAGTCAATTAAAGGGTACATAATACCACTATTGCTCCTAAGTACTAAATAAATAAATCATTTGATTTGTCAGAAAAGGAGTAGGAAGAAGCAAAAGCTTTCCATGTCCTGCCCCCACTTACTCACCCTCTACATTAATCAAAATTTGTTCAGTGCCCCAAACCCCGAATCGATTAAGTTCCTGGATCAGTTGCTGGACCAGTTGCTGGTTAAGGTACTGATTAAGTTGCTGGGTCAACTGCTGGTTAAATTTCTGGTGTTGTAAATGTAAAGACCGTTTTAATGTTATTCCCCTGAATTTTCCATAAATACTGTCTGTTGTAAAATGTTATACTCTGAAAATAAAATTAAAAAAAAAAAATTCTGGTGTTGTACCAACCATGTCACTCCTCTTGATGTTTCATCATTTACAGTCTGTCTCACTTCTGTCGTTCTCGGTAACGTTAAAGAACCTCTAAATTGCGGATGTTGCTCGTTCTGTCTCTCAACCTGCTGTTGACAGAAAGTAATAATCCAGGTCTGAGTTCTCTGCAGTATTGGAGGAGACGTTTGGAGGTGCAGGACAGTTGAGGAGACGTTCTACATTTGATCTGATGACTTTAGCAGTAAATCTGCAAGGAAAGTGTCAAACAGTGAAAGTGGAGGTGGAGAACTCCAGGGTTCCCTTCTTACCGTGAGCATAAGAAATGGTCCTCTGGATGACGTGATGCATCACGGAGAAGGTCTTCTCGCAGGCCGTCTGAGAGGGAGACAGAAGACGCAGTGAGTTTGTCTTCTGGCAGGATGCCTGCAGAGGGATCAGGGTACCTTCAGGTCGTTGGGGTAGTGATGTGTCCACGCTAGCAGCATTGCAGCAAACAAATCTCCGGTTCCCACGAAGACGGCGTCCACTTTGGGGACTTCAATTCGAACTCTCTGCGTCGTCCTGCTGCCATCCGGACGAACTGAAGAGGACAAACCGACCAAACATCAACCTGCAGTCCTGCAGCAGACAAAGCAAGCGGAACATGAAGAACCAGACATCCTGACTCAGGACCCACCGTGACGCTGGCTGCCCAGCGACACCAGGAAGCGGTCTCCCAGTCTGGATGGCAGATCAGAGGACGTGATGACCACCGTGTCTGGGCCCATGGCGTGGAGAAGGTCCATAACCTGGAACATGGAATCCAGAGGTGAAAGGCGAAGAGAAGTGATCCTGAGTGACAGAAGCCGAGCAGGAGGAAGAGTTTTACCTCTACCGCGTCCTTCTCTGTGCTGATGTTCTTCCCCGTCAGCAGCCTGAAACACAGAACCAGCGTTAGACCAGAACCTTCTCTGGACTCAGCAGGACACGTTTCCCTCGCCGTTTCCCACGTCCTTCAGGGTGGATCACAGGTCCAGCAGGAAACCAGAAACATGTCAGTCTGGGGAAGAAAATGAAGTTCAACAGCAGCAGCTGAACATCCATTAAAGATGCAGTAGATCACAACACATCAGCAGGGCCCAGGAGGTCCAGACTAGGTTTTGAAGAAACTCTCGCCTGGAAGGTCTCTTGTCTTGGACAATCTCTTGTTTTGTATGGACTCTGGTCCTAGAGAGTCCCTGTCCTCCACGCCTCTGGTTCTGGACAGTCCCTGTCCCTGTTTCAGCTCTCTCGTGCTCCACATGAGTCTATTTCTGGGTTTCATTTACATCTGGGACAAATAAATAGGGCCCTGCTGGACCAGAGCCCTGCTGGACAGGAAACCTGCTGGACCAGAGCCCTGCTGGACCAGAGCCCTGCTGGACCAGAGCCCTGTTGGACCAGAGCCCTGTTGGACCGGAGACCTGCTGGACCAGAGCCCTGTTGGACCGGAGACCTGCTGGACCAGAGCCCTGTTGGACCGGAGACCTGCTGGCCCGGATCTTATCTAATCAACAGGTCAGTAAAAGGAGGCAAACTCAGAGTTGCCTGTTTGCAATCTACCAATAAAATGCCCTCAAGTCTCCAGTTTAAGACACAAAAACAGGAGAAGAAACAGAAACTCACTCGGCCTCAAACTGGTTTGGAGTGATGATGTCAGCAACTGGAACCACTTTGTTCTTATAGACTGGATAGAGATTCTGGGGAACATACTGGAGAACACACACACACACACACACACACACACAAAGAGAGTACACTATTGAGTGATGACAGCTGGAGGATGACCAATTGTCGTGGTCTCACCATTGATCCGTGATCGCCGAGGACAGGGTCACACACTGAAAAGACAAGCACACAGTGAAACAGTGAGTGAGACACTGTGAGACAGTGTGAGACAGGGACCGAGACATTGTGTGAGACAGTGGAAGCAGCAAGAGGCAGGTGGAGAGAGGGCAGGGCAGTCTCAATTACAGTTTTTCACAATTGCTAAAACACTAAACCCCGCTGCCTGAACCAAACTCTCAGTGGCCGGAACTCATTTTTCGAATCAAACACTCTTTTGGCAAAAACGAACACTGTTCAGGTCCGATGCTCAATTTGCAAAAGCCATCTGCTCTTTTTTGCAAAACCTCAGACACATTCTCAGCCACTAAACACATTTCACAACATTTTTGCAAAATTGTACTCACTGGCAGCAAAATGTGAACACAACTCCAACACAACTGTCATCTTTTACACACAACAGCTCAAAACTGAACACACACGTTTCTAATGACGTGATCAGACCAAGTGCGCACAAAGACAAGACGCTGAGACTGAATCTCCAGGACCGGGACCCTGCAGGAGTCTGCTTTGGTTCTGTTTTGTTACGACAGTGAATTTAGATATTACTTTGACTTAGATACTTTTTTTTTTTTTTTTTTTTGCTAAATGCATTTACAATATGTAAAATAAACATTTTCTGTGCACCACACACTCTGAAAACTGCTGGGTTACTGTAAAAATAACCCACATTGGGTGAAACTGCTGACCCAGCGCCGGGTCCAGAAGGGACCGAGCCATGCTGGGTCATTTCTACCCAGCTGTTTGGGCTGAAGAGTTGACCCTGATGCTGGGTCAGGATTTATCAGCCGGTCTGGGAAGGTTACTTTAAAAATGTAATCCCTTAGAATTCACACACAAGCGCCCTCTGCCCTGCAAGGCTGTCAAACCCTCCACTGGAGGCCAGCTGGGGTTCAGTGCAGTTGATTGACAGGGAGAGGAAAAGATTTGAACTAGCAACCTCACAACTGCTAGACAACCACTCAACCAACTCAGCCACAGCCACACATGTCCACAGGGAGAGGGAGGACATACGTCTTTTCCTTCTTAGACATTTCAATAGTCCTCAGTGAGAACACAGGACTCCAGTTTTCTGTTGCATTTGTTGCCAGAAGCCTCCAGATGCAAGAAGGAGAAGAAGTTGCAGGAATGTACAGAATAGTGATTCTTCTCTTCCCTTCAGCCACAAAATCATCAACTCACTCTGCTGGGTCGACACAATTCACCTCATTTTGGGTAAAAGTGACTCAATCTGCACAAAATCTAGGGCTGCCCAGAAAATGTGTTGGGGAAAAAGACCCAGCAGGTTTCAGAGTGAGGACTGCTGCTGTGTCCTCAGTGATTTCATGTAGAGTCTGATGAACGATCTGAGGTGAACATGTTTTACCTGCTGTGTGTGAGATCTGAAAGCATAGTGTGGTTTTGAACACAGGAGAACTGGTTTTCAGCTGATAGTTTGATTTTGACAGAAATGTCTGAGGTTTTGTGAATGTAGCGTGGACTTTTGGATTTGTGTTCAAGGTTTTGAGAAAATGGATGGAGGTCACAAGAAATGTGTTTTAGCAATTGTAAAAAATGTAATCACAATTATTTTACCTATTCGCAATTATTTTTCATATTCGAGATTACCATGAATTATTTATTTTATTTTACAGGATCACAGACGACCTTCCAATGGCAGCTGACTCACTTCTGGTGTGCCCCAGGGCTCTTTCCTGGGGCCCCTCCTCTTCATCATATACCTCCTTCCCCTCGGCAGTATTTTTCGTAAACATGGTATTCATTTTCACTGCTTCACTGATGACACCCAGCTCTCTCTCTAAACCTGACTCCACTCCCCTCCCCTCCCTCACCCTCTGCATCTCTGAATCAAATCCTGGTTCACTTCAAATTTCCTTAAATTAAACGGCAATGAAACACAACTCCTTCTTGTTGGCACCAAGTCCTCACTGTCCAGATCTGACAGGTTGTCCCTCACAGTGGACAGATCCACGGTGTCCCTGTCCCCTCAGGTTAGAGTCTGGGTGTCGTCCTCCACAGCTTACTTTCTTTTCACTCCCACATAGGGATGGGAATCCAGAACCGATTCTTTTGTAGAACCGATTCCCAGTGACTCGATTCCAAGGAATTGTTTGTCTCCTTGACGATTCCGCTTATCGGTTCCGGTACCACACCGGGTTCACAGCAGTCACGGTGCACGGTACAGAGCCGCAGACCGGAAACTTTCAGCAAGGATCCTGCTGTTCCGCAGTCCAGAGCCTTACCGCTTCAATCTAAACACGAGCACGCCGGGTGCCACAAGGAAAGTAGATACGTGTTCTTAAAGTGATTTCAAAACAAAATCTGTGTTGTGTTTTTGCTATAAAATTGTTGGGGTTTTTTTAATTCTTCTGGTGGAATATATAACAAATAACGCAATCTAACCATTATATGCATTAGCAAATAATGCATTGGTTTTATACAGCACTTTTCAGGACACTCAAAGACGCTTCACACTGCATTCTTCATTCTCTCCATACTGGGTGGTGGTAAGCTGCTGCTGTAGCCACAGCTGCCCTGGGGGGGGCAGACTGACACCATCGGCCCCTCCCACCACCAACCATTCACTCTCACTTTCTTCATTCATACTAGGCAAGGTGGGTGAAGTGTCTTGTCCAAGGACACAACAACAGTTTTACACCTTCGGGAGCGGGGATCGAACCGCCAACATTCCGGTTAACAGTCCGCTCTACCATCTAAGCTGGTACCGGGGCAGGGACACCTGTGGTCTTATAAACACTGAGCACTTCTCATCCTTTGAAGCACTTATGATCAAAGTTGGCACTTCAGACATGTTTTATTGTATTTTAATCTATCGCCCTCCGGGCCCTGCTGGGGGCTTTTTAAGGGATTTCTCTGACTTTTTATCATCAATAATCCGCCTGGAAAGAGTTGTGCTTATGGGTGATTTCAACTTACACATTGATGATAACACATGCAGCCCAGCAACTGAACTTTTATCCATGACTGAGGCTTTTAACTTTAAACATGTGTCAGGCCCCACCCACACCAAACGTCACACTCTGGACCTTGTTTTTTCTTTGGGTCTGCATGTTGACACTGTCTGTGTGGAAGATGTGCATCTGAGTGACCATCACTGTGTCTTCTTTGAACTAAGTGCCCCACCTGAGTCCAGGTGTGTTCCATCTCAGTCAGAGAGGAGGATTATCACAGAGGCAACAGCCACGCATCTCTGTGATAGGTTCGACCCTTCTCTCTTTAGTGACTGCACTGACATTGATGATTTTATGCACTGTTTTAACAGTCACTGTGGGTCTATTCTGGATCAAGTAGCACCACTTAAACTAATATTATGTGGCGCAAACAGTCCTGTCCCTGGATCAATGATGCAATTTTGAGTCTAAGGAGAACATGTTGCCAAACTGAACGTTTGTGGAAATCTACGAAACTGGAGGTCCACAGGCTTCATTGAAGGGACCTCATAGCTTCCTTAAATAAGAAGTTAGAGGAGGCTCGGGCGACCTATTTTCATCAGCTGATTTCCTCCAACAAAAAGAATCCCAAGGTGCTTTTTGATACAATCAGTTCTATTGTATCACCTGTTGTCCCTGCCACCTCGGCTCATTGTAATATCAGAAGTGATGAGTTCCTGAACTTTTTTATTGAGAAGGTCAGAGCTATAAAAGATGGTTTGCCTTTGTCATTGGCCCCATGCCAAGGACCTCAGCATTTGGGACCCCCCCTCAACGCTGGGCATCTTTCAAGCCCGTCACGCAAGAGGACATTTTATCTGTCATTCACAAAATGAAACCGTCCTCTAGTAGTCTTGATGTTCTCCCTGTTAGACTCCTCCTGAACGTGTTTGATCTGATTGGGGCCTGTATTGTAGAAATGTTCAACATGTCACTGTCAGCTGGCGTGTTTCCACGTTCTCTCAAACATGCCATTGTGGAGCCACATTTAAAGAAAGCACGCTTGGACCCAACAGATGTTAAGAGCTTCAGGCCAATATCAAAAACCCCATTTCTGGCTAAAGTCCTGGAGAAGGTGGTCTGTGTCCAACTTGCTTCCTTTCTGAAGACACACAACATACACGACACATTTCAATCTGGTTTTCGTGAGTCTCACTCAACCGAGACGGCCCTGTTGAAAGTGTCTAGTGACATTATGATGGCTGTGGACTCTGGCAAATGCACTGTACTGGTTTTACTAGACCTATCATCTGCCTTTGACACAGTCGACCATGGATCCTGATCAACAGACTGAGGGACTGGGTTGGGTCGTCAGGTCCTGTTCTGGACTGGTTTAGGTCATACCTGTTTGGTAGAACTTTCAGTGTTTCCGTTGACAATGTGATGTCTGATCCTGTGGAGCTTCAGTGGGGAGTGCCACAGGGATCTGTTCTTGGACCTATTTTGTTCTTGCTGTATATCCTCCCTCTTGGCAAGCTGATTCAGCAGTTCAGTGACGTGTCCTACCACCTGTACGCCGACGACCTGCAGCTGTACTGCTCCTTTAAGTCATCTGAGCCAGAAAAACTTAAGTCGCTGATGAGATGTCTGGCCAGAATGAAGGAGTGGCTCAGTGAAAACAGTCTGCAGCTGAATTCAGACAAAACGGAGACTCTGATTGTTGCCCCAGACGGCGCCATGTCTGCCATAAAACACCATCTTGGTGACCTGAACTGTTCAGTTAAAGGCAGCCTAAGAAATCTGGGTGTTATTTTTGATGAAGGAATGTCCTTGGAACACCACACCAATCAGCTTGTGAAAAACTGCTTTTTCCAAATTCGGAATACAGCTAAACTTCGCAAAATGGTGTCCTTTAAAGAGTTGGAGATGATTGTACATGCGTTTGTCTCATCGCGCCTCGACTATTGTCACAGCCTGTTCACCTGCCTCAACAAAAAAGAACTGGCGCCTTCAAGTAGTCCAGAACTCCGCTGCACGGCTCCTGACCCGCACTCGCAGGAGAGCCCATATAAGTCCCATTCTCAAGGACCTGCACTGGCTCCCTGTTTCATTTAGGATACATTTTAAAATCTTGGTTTTGACTTTTCGGGCTCTACACGGGCAGGCACTGGACTACATCAGGGGCCTGATCCAGCCCTATGTTTCCACTCGCTGCTTGAGGTCCTCCAACCAAAACCTGCTAATGGTTCCCCGCACATGTTTCAAAACTTGAGGGGATAGATCCTTTAAGGCAGCGGCACCGCGTCTTTGGAATGAGCTTCCCTGCTCGCTCAGGTCTCTGGACAATGTTGATTCTTTTAAAAAGCAGCTAAAGACCTTTTTCTTTGAACAAGCCTTTTAGCCTGTATGGTACCGTTTTTATCTTGTATATCTATTTGTTTTCTGGCCTGCATGGTACTGTTTTATCTTGCATATTTGTTATTTTAGTGATTGTATTTTGTATTTTCTATTTTGTACAGATTATTTTTATGTGAAGCACTTTGTGACCCTGGTCTGGGAAAAGTGCTATACAAATAAAGCTTGCTTACTTACTATACAAATAAAGCTTACTAAGCTGCTGTCGCCCCCACAATGAACGAAAAATGAACAATGTTATACTTAGTCATTGTAAGAAAGTCAAACAACGCCAAAATTGCACAAAACGAAGCTCTATGACCGGAGCGGCCGTGTTGCCAGATTGGGCAGGTTTCTGCACAATCAAGGTTCTTTTGAACCAGACGGGTGGGTTGATGAAATGGTTGTGTTTGTGATGTTTATATATATATATATATATATATACACATATATACACACACACACACATATATGTATATATGGGATGGGAATTTAAGATTAATTTCCCGCCGACTAGTCTCAAATTTTATTTGTGACTAGTCAACTAGTCTATAAGCAAGAAAACCTGCAATTTTATACTCATATTTAACTAGCGTGGAGCATGTAAATGAACTGCACTGAACCCCAGTTGGCTTCCAGTGGAGGGTTTGACAGCCTTGCATGGCAGAGGGCATGTTTGTGTGTGTGAATTCCAATGGATTCCATTTTTACCGAAAAGCAACCTTCCCAGACCGGCTGATAAATCCTGACCCAGCATCAGGGTCAACTCTTCAGCCCAAACGGCTGGGTAGAAATGACCCAGCATGGCTCGGTCCCTTTTGGACCCAGCGCTGGGTCAGCAATTACTTGGATTTACAGTAACCAGCAGTTTTCAGAGTGTGTGGTGCACAGATAATGTTTATTTTACATATTGTAAATGCATTTAGCAAAAAAAAGAAAAAAAAAAGCATCTAAGTCAAAGTAATATCTAAATTCACTGTCGTAACAAAACAAACAGAACCAAAGCAGACTCCTGCAGGGTCCCGGTCCTGGAGGTTCAGTCTGCAGCATCTTGTCTTTGTGCGCACTTGGTCTGATCACGTCATTAGAAACGTGTGTGTTCAGTTTTGAGTTGTTGTGTGTAAAAGATGACAGTTGTGTTGGAGTTGTGTTCACATTTTGCTGCCAGTGAGTACAATTTTGCAAAAATATTGTGAAATGTGTTTAGTGGCTGAGAATGTGTCTGAGGTTTTGCAAAAAAGAGCAGATGGCTTTAGCAAATTGAGCAAAAGACCTGAACAGTGTTTAAGTTTTTGCCAAAAGAGTGTTTGATTCGAAAAATGAGTTCCGGCCCCTGAGAGTCTGGTTCAGGCAGCGGGGTTTAGTCTTTTAGCAATTGTGAAAAACTGTAATTGTAATGTGTTTCTAATTGTTATTGTAAAGTAACCTTGAGTGTTCTGAAAGGCGCTGTAAAATAAAATTTATTATTATTATTGTTGTTGTTGTTGTTGTTGTTGTTGTTATAATAACTGGCTCTTGGCGAATCTTTCGGATGACACTGCTCCAAAAATTAATTGCTCTTATATCTTAAAGTGTACAGTACAGCACAGAATGTGTATTATTAAAACTAATTATAATATAATAATAGAAGATAAAGAAAAAAAGAAAAAGCAACAGGAAATATATTCATAAATCACAATTATCTGTCTGACAATTAATCATCTACAAAAATTCCTCTTCGTGACAGCCCAAAGAGAGGGAGCTGGAGGGAGGTGGAGGCAGGCAGGTGGAGAGAGGGAGCTGGAGGGAGGTGGAGGCAGGCAGGTGGAGAGAGGGAGCTGGAGGGAGGTGGAGGCAGGCAGGTGGAGAGAGGGAGCTGGAGGGAGGTGGAGGCAGGCAGGTGGAGAGAGGGAGCTGGAGGGAGGTGGAGGCAGGCAGGTGGAGAGAGGGAGCTGGAGGGAGGTGGAGGCAGGCAGGTGGAGAGAGGGAGCTGGAGGGAGGTGGAGGCAGGCAGGTGGAGAGAGGGAGCTGGAGGGAGGTGGAGGCAGGTGGAGGGAGCTGAATGCCAGACTCATAGTAATGAGCAGAGGAAGCGCCATCAGGTCAGATTACAGAGTGAAGAAGAGTGAGAGCAGCTTCCAGCACTCCTCACTGTCTAGGCCACTGCTGTGTGTATGTGTGTGTGTGTGTGTGTGTGTGTGTGTGTGTGTGTGTGTGTGTGTGTGTACGGGTATTTCTATGCTTGCAGGGACCAAATGTCCCCACAAGGATAGGAAAACCTGGCACGACCTGCCTCGTGGGGACATTTTTTGGGTCTCCATGAGGGGAAACAGTGTTTTCTTGACCATGTTGTTGTTACTGAAAAAAGTAAAAGTGCAAAAACATTTCTTTAGGGTTAGGCTTTGTTTTGGTGTGTTTAGGGTTCGGGTTAGGAGTCAGACATGAATGGGAGTCAATGGAAGGTCCCCACGAGGATATAAATACAAACGTGTGTGTGTGTGTGTGTGTGTGTGTGTGTGTGTGTGTGTGTGTGTGTGTGTGTGGTCTTACCATACACCAGGTTGGGGTTCGCTCTCTTCAGTTCCTGAACAATGTCCACCACCATCTCCAAGAAGGACGTGTCTCTGGTGTACCCTAATAACACACACACACACACACACACACACACACACACACACACACACACACACACACACACACACACACAGTTTACTCTGTGTATTGCAGTTGTGATCCAGACTGCTTATATATATATATATATATATATATATATATATAGTTAACTGATGGTTTAAGCTTTAAAATCGTGTTTTGAATATCTGGAGAGAAAAAAAATGTAGATTTAAACAAACCTTGACTTTAGACAAACACTCCCTTCAGTCCTCACTTCTCTCACTCTTCAACCCACACTCACTCTTCAGTCCTCACTCGTCTCACTCTTCAGTTGTCATTTATCTCACTCTTCAGTCCTCACTCATCCCACTCTTCAGTTATCACTTCTCTCACTCTTCAGCCCTCACTCGTCCTATTCTTCAGTCCACACTCTTCTGTTCGGTCATTACTTATCTCACTCTTCAGTCCTCACTCGTCTCACTCTTCAGTCCACACTCCTCCCACTCTTCAGCCCTCACTCCTCCCACTCTTCAGTCCTCACTCCTCTCACTCTTCAGTCCTCACTCCTCCCACTCTTCAGCTCTAACTTCTCTCACTCTTCTGTCCTCACTCCTCCCACCCTTCAGCCCTCACTCCTCCCACTCTTCAGTCCTCACTCCTCTCACTCTTCAGTCCACACTCCTCCCACTCTTCAGCCCTCAATCTTCAGCCCTCACTCCTCCCACTCTTCAGTCCTCACTCCTCTCACTCTTCAGCCCTCACTCCTCCCACTCTTCAGTCCTCACTCCTCTCACTCTTCAGTCCTCACTCCTCCCACTCTTCAGCTCTAACTTCTCTCACTCTTCTGTCCTCACTCCTCCCACCCTTCAGCCCTCACTCCTCCCACTCTTCAGTCCTCACTCCTCTCACTCTTCAGTCCACACTCCTCCCACTCTTCAGCCCTCAATCTTCAGCCCTCACTCCTCCCACTCTTCAGTCCTCACTCCTCTCACTCTTCAGCCCTCACTCCTCCCACTCTTCAGTCCTCACTCCTCTCACTCTTCAGTCCTCACTCCTCCCACTCTTCAGCTCTAACTTCTCTCACTCTTCTGTCCTCACTCCTCTCACTCTTCAGTCCTCACTCCTCCCACTCTTCAGCTCTAACTTCTCTCACTCTTCTGTCCTCACTCTCCCTGTAACTTCCTGTAACATTGCTGCTCCTGGTCTCCAGAGGATTTGATTCTCATCCACCTGTTAAAACGTAGTCGTAGTGATGGACGTTGTTCAGCTTGATTCCCTCATAAAGAACGTGGAGCTCGTCTGCTGTCAACACCTGGCCTTTCCAGTGGGAGTAACCTGTAGAGACAGGACAGTATGCACAAACAGGCAGCAGCAGCACATTTGAAAGGTTCTCTGTTCAAACCATAGATCAGCTAGGTGGCCAGACCCAGACCCTGAGCCCGAAGGGAGAGCAGCGTCACCCCCGTAAAATAATTGCCTAAGTCATTTTTTTCCAAAAATGATTTTTTTGCCTAAATCATCTCCTCATGATGCTGGCCACCTCTGGTAAAATTGCCTACATCCTCAGTTAAACAGATCATGCCATTCTACCCCTTTAGTATAATTGCCTATGTCAAGAGTGTGACTTAGGCAGTTTTATTTTGCCTAAGGCAAAAGACAATGTGACTTAGGCTATTTTAAGATGTTTCAAGATGGTGACTGATTCAAGAAGAAGAAACGTCTACACAGTTGCTGATATTATTTCCATGATTCAGGGCTCCTCTGATATTGTTAGCTGACGATGTTCACTATAATATAAGCTAGGCTATAAAAATTGAATAACATTTCATTGCGGTGGTCGCAGAAAGAGGAGACAGACGAAGGATTTGGTGCGAGTGGAGTTTATTCTTAATACATGCCAGTGACAGTTGTCATCCCAGGAAGATCTGTCTGACAGGTTACTTCAGCCGTTATACACCCCTCTGTCAGTGCACCACACCTCCCCATGTCACTAAAGCCTGCCCTTCGAATGTGAGAATCCTCTAATCCATTTACACCATACAACCCCCCCCCCCCCCCCCCCCCCCCCCCCCCCCCATCCCCCCCCCCCCCCCCCCCCCCCCCCCCCCCCCCAAAATGCAGAAGGGAGCTAGCGTCCCAAGGAAAACAACAACAACAACAAAAAAATGAAAAACCGTCATCAATAATTATCTGCAGTCCCACACAGAAGGCCTAATCACATGGCCAAAACGACTGCCCACCTCCACAGGCACAGGTGCAGGAGCAGCTGGCGGGGCAACTGCAGGTGCAGGGGGCACGGTGGCAGCAGCCGATTTGGGGGGACGACCCCGCCTCAGAGGCTGCGCCACCTCCAACGGCTCCTCTGGCAGAACATGCGCAGGCTTCAAGCGATCTAGCGAAACCCGGAACTGCTTCCCACCAGTGTCCAAAAGAAAGTTCTTGGGCTCCGCTTCCAGGACATGGAACGGGCCATCATAAGGAGGCTGCAGCGGGGCCCGGTGGGCATCGTGGCAAACAAATACAAACTTAGCTGCCATCAGCATCCTCGGTACATAGGAGCAGGGGAGGCAGTGATGAGCTGGAACCGGGACAAAATGCCGACTGGCCTCCATGGAAACGAGCCGTCCAACCGCCATTGACCAGGGTTCCGACGGATAAGGGAGGAATTCTCCGGGAACCCGCAGCGGCTGACCCAGGACCAGCTCTGCAGAAGATGCCTGCAGGTCCTCCTTCGGGGCCGATCACAGGCCCAGCATGACCCACGGCAGCCGATCAACCCAGTTGCAGTCCGTAAGGCTGGCAGGGAGAGCCACCTTCATGGAGCGATGGAAACGCTCACACAGCCAGTTAGCCTGAGGGTTGAATGCCGTGGTGCGGTGCAGTTTCACCCCGAGGTTCGTTGCCGGTGCTGTCCAGAGCTCAGAGGTGAACTGGGGGCTTCTATCCGATGCCACATCCAGTGGCGTGCCGAAACGGGCCACCCAGGAGGATATGTCGGCCCGAGCCACCTCTGCTGATGTTGTTGATGCCAGCAGGACCACCTCCAGTCACCTGGTGGTCCGGTCCACCATCGTGAGGAGGTGCGTAAAGCCTTGGGAGGGGGGCAGCAGACCAACCAAGACCAAATGGACATAGTCGAACCTCTGTTCAGGAACAAAAAACAGTTCCAGCTATGTGTGGTGTTAAATCTTGGCCTTCTGACACACCACGCAGGAGGCTGCCCAGCTCCTGACATCCTTCCTGAGACCTGGCCAGACAAACCTCGCCCCCACCAGCTTCACCGATGCCCTCACCCCAGGGTGCGACAGTGCATGGATAACGTCAAACACCCAGCGGTGCCAATCTGCAGGGACCATAGGGCGGGGCTGTCCTGTGGAGACGTCACACAGGATCGTAGTCCCATTCCCCTGGAATGAAACATCCTCCAACCGTAACCCTGTTGCAGCTGTCCTGTATGCCTGGACCTCAGAATCAGCCTGCTGGTCAGCGGCCATAGCAGTGTAATCCAGCCCCAGCTGCACTGAGCCCACATTGCTTTAACCAGCTACATGACGACTGTCCGTGGTAAACTCCAAGATGACAGAGAGGGGGCGTTGTTGTCTGGCAGACCATGGCTCACTGGTCTTGGACCTGGCAAAGGTGAGGGATTTGTGGTCCAAAAATGCGGTGAACTGCTGTCCCTCCAGCAGAAACCAAAAATGGTGTACAGCAAGGAAAAGGGCCAAAAGTTCTCGGTCAAACGTGCTGTATTTGTTCTCGCTGTCACGCAGCTGTTTACCGAAAAATGCCAGAGGCTGCCAGGCTTCATTCACCCACTGTTCACACACCGCACCCACCGCGTCTAAGGCATCAGTCGTGAGCACGACCGGCGCCGCACGGTGAACTATGCCTAGGCAAGGCAAAGCCAGAGGAAACTCTGATGGAGGCCCGCAGCGGTCCTGACTTTCAAATCGGTCATCTGACCTGGGCATAAGGGGCAAGAGACTCATCGAACCATCTAGTATGGTTCCGTCCGAAGTGTCCCTCGGGGCAGCTGAATCTCAGACTCATAGTTTTATCTGGTAAAGTTATAGGATTGACATATTCATAGCTCTAGTTAGTTTGTTAGTTAGACTTTATACCTGACAGGGAAGAAGGTTTAAAATTGCCTAAGTCACAAAGCCATGTACAAACATTTGCCTAAGTCATTTAATTCTCTCATGTTGTTTTGTTTGACTGACCTTGTTGTTTGTATGTCAATATGCATCTGTTGGAACAGCTGTTTTGATTAACAATGTTAGTAAATATAATATATTTAACCAATGGAATAGTTTTTTGTGTTTCCTGAAAAATCTTAAAAAATGACTTAAGCGATTATTTTAAGAAGGCTATACTGTGCTTCAAATGATTCTTTACCAGGTAGGATTCATAGTTGATGAGACTGCTTTGATGAGTTTTCCTTTATGGTCTCTCAGGAACGAGAATTCCTCCTAATCCTCACTGAGACTGACGGACTGAGTCTGCTGGGGTCTGCGATGGGGTTTGACTAGTTTGAGGGCTTCAACTTTAGGCCGTGGTCCAGAAAAACCATCAAATCTGTTTTGTCTTTTGTCTGTCTTCAGCTGTACGGCTGCATTTCTCCCGCTGTGCAATTGAGAGCATCCTGACCAGCTGAGTCAGTCTGGTGCCGCAACTGCTCCGTGGCAGACCGCCTACAGCGGGTGGTGGAGACCGCACAGCGCTACAGCTACAGCGGGTGGTGGAGACCGCACAGCGCTACGGCGGGTGATGCAGACTGCACAGCGCTACAGCGGGTGGTGCAGACCACACAGCGCTACAGCGGGTGGTGGAGACCACACAGCACTACAGCGGGTGATGCAGACTGCACAGCGCTACAGCGGGTGGTGGAGACCACACAGCACTACAGCGGGTGATGCAGACTGCACAGCGCTACAGCGGGTGGTGGAGACCGCACAGCGCTACAGCGGGTGATGCAGACCGCACAGCGCTACAGCGGGTGATGCAGACTGCACAGCGCTACAGCGGGTGCACAGCGCTACAGCGGGTGGTGCAGACCGCACAGCGCTACAGCGGGTGATGCAGACCGCACAGCGCTACAGCGGGTGGTGGAGACCGCACAGCGCTACAGCGGGTGGTGGAGACCGCACAGCGCTACAGCGGGTGGTGCAGACCGCACAGCGCTACAGCGGGTGGTGCAGACCGCACAGCGCTACAGCGGGTGATGCAGACTGCACAGCGCTACAGCGGGTGCACAGCGCTACAGCGGGTGGTGCAGACCACACAGCGCTACAGCGGGTGGTGGAGACCGCACAGCGCTACGGCGGGTGGTGGAGACCGCACAGCGCTACAGCGGGTGGTGCAGACCGCACAGCGCTACAGCGGGTGATGCAGACTGCACAGCGCTACAGCGGGTGCACAGCGCTACAGCGGGTGGTGCAGACCACACAGCGCTACAGCGGGTGGTGGAGACCGCACAGCGCTACGGCGGGTGGTGGAGACCGCACAGCGCTACGGCGGGTGGTGCAGACCGCACAGCGCTACAGCGGGTGGTGCAGACCGCACAGCGCTACAGCGGGTGGTGCAGACCGCACAGCGCTACAGCGGGTGCACAGCGCTACAGCGGGTGGTGGAGACCGCACAGCGCTACAGCGGGTGGTGCAGACCGCACAGCGCTACAGCGGGTGGTGCAGACCACAAGGCCCTACGGCGGGTGGTGCAGACTACACCGTGCTAGGGCGGGTGGTGCAGACCGCACCGCGCTACGGCGGGTGGTGGAGACCTCACAGTGCTACAGCTTGCCAGGCACTACAGTGGGTGATGCAGACTGCAAGGCACCTTGGCTAACCACATATAGAAAAATCAAATCTAAATTAATTAAATTCAATTCAGCTTTATTTAAGAAGTGCCAATTACAACATGGTGGGTTCAGACACTTTTAAAGAGAAACCCAACAGATCCACATGAGCAGCATAAGACACTGTGGGAAGGAAAAACCCCCTTTTAACAGGAAGAAACCTTTGCAGAACCAGGCTCAGAGGAGAACCCTGCAGAACCAGGCTCAGAGGAGGAGAACCCTGCAGAACCAGGCTCAGAGGAGGAGAACCCTGCAGAACCAGGCTCAGAGGAGGAGAACCCTGCAGAACCAGGCTCAGAGGTGAAGAACCCTGCAGAACCAGGCTCAGAGGAGAACCCTGCAGAACCAGGCTCAGAGGAGGAGAACCCTGCAGAACCAGGCTCAGAGGAGGAGAACCCTGCAGAACCAGGCTCAGAGGAGGAGAACCCTGCAGAACCAGGCTCAGAGGTGAAGAACCCTGCAGAACCAGGCTCAGAGGTGGAGAACCCTGCAGAACCAGGCTCAGAGGTGGAGAACCCTGCAGAACCAGGCTCAGAGGTGGAGAACCCTGCAGAACCAGGCTCAGAGGTGAAGAACCCTGCAGAACCAGGCTCAGAGGTGGAGAACCCTGCAGAACCAGGCTCAGAGGAGGAGAACCCTGCAGAACCAGGCTCAGAGGTGAAGAACCCTGCAGAACCAGGCTCAGAGGAGGAGAACCCTGCAGAACCAGGCTCAGAGGAGGAGAACCCTGCAGAACCAGGCTCAGAGGTGGAGAACCCTGCAGAACCAGGCTCAGAGGTGGAAAACCCTGCAGAACCAGGCTCAGAGGTGGAGAACCCTGCAGAACCAGGCTCAGAGGAGAACCCTGGAGAACCAGGCTCAGAGGTGGAGAACCCTGCAGAACCAGGCTCAGAGGAGGAGAACCCTGCAGAACCAGGCTCAGAGGTGAAGAACCCTGCAGAACCAGGCTCAGAGGAGAAGAACCCTGCAGAACCAGGCTCAGAGGTGGAGAACCCTGCAGAACCAGGCTCAGAGGAGAAGCCTGCAGAACCAGGCTCAGAGGAGGAGAACCCTGCAGAACCAGGCTCAGAGGTGGAGAACCCTGCAGAACCAGGCTCAGAGGAGAACCCTGCAGAACCAGGCTCAGAGGAGGAGAACCCTGCAGAACCAGGCTCAGAGGAGGAGAACCCTGCAGAACCAGGCTCAGAGGAGGAGAACCCTGCAGAACCAGGCTCAGAGGTGAAGAACCCTGCAGAACCAGGCTCAGAGGTGGAGAACCCTGCAGAACCAGGCTCAGAGGTGGAGAACCCTGCAGAACCAGGCTCAGAGGAGGAGAACCCTGCAGAACCAGGCTCAGAGGTGAAGAACCCTGCAGAACCAGGCTCAGAGGTGAAGAACCCTGCAGAACCAGGCTCAGAGGTGGAGAACCCTGCAGAACCAGGCTCAGAGGTGAAGAACCCTGCAGAACCAGGCTCAGAGGAGGAGAACCCTGCAGAACCAGGCTCAGAGGAGGAGAACCCTGCAGAACCAGGCTCAGAGGTGGAGAACCCTGCAGAACCAGGCTCAGAGGTGGAAAACCCTGCAGAACCAGGCTCAGAGGTGGAGAACCCTGCAGAACCAGGCTCAGAGGAGAACCCTGGAGAACCAGGCTCAGAGGTGGAGAACCCTGCAGAACCAGGCTCAGAGGAGGAGAACCCTGCAGAACCAGGCTCAGAGGTGAAGAACCCTGCAGAACCAGGCTCAGAGGAGGAGAACCCTGCAGAACCAGGCTCAGAGGTGGAGAACCCTGCAGAACCAGGCTCAGAGGAGAACCCTGGAGAACCAGGCTCAGAGGAGGAGAACCCTGCAGAACCAGGCTCAGAGGTGGAGAACCCTGCAGAACCAGGCTCAGAGGAGAACCCTGCAGAACCAGGCTCAGAGGAGGAGAACCCTGCAGAACCAGGCTCAGAGGAGGAGAACCCTGCAGAACCAGGCTCAGAGGAGGAGAACCCTGCAGAACCAGGCTCAGAGGTGAAGAACCCTGCAGAACCAGGCTCAGAGGTGGAGAACCCTGCAGAACCAGGCTCAGAGGTGGAGAACCCTGCAGAACCAGGCTCAGAGGTGGAGAACCCTGCAGAACCAGGCTCAGAGGTGAAGAACCCTGCAGAACCAGGCTCAGAGGTGAAGAACCCTGCAGAACCAGGCTCAGAGGTGGAGAACCCTGCAGAACCAGGCTCAGAGGTGAAGAACCCTGCAGAACCAGGCTCAGAGGAGGAGAACCCTGCAGAACCAGGCTCAGAGGAGGAGAACCCTGCAGAACCAGGCTCAGAGGTGGAGAACCCTGCAGAACCAGGCTCAGAGGTGGAAAACCCTGCAGAACCAGGCTCAGAGGTGGAGAACCCTGCAGAACCAGGCTCAGAGGAGAACCCTGGAGAACCAGGCTCAGAGGTGGAGAACCCTGCAGAACCAGGCTCAGAGGAGGAGAACCCTGCAGAACCAGGCTCAGAGGTGGAGAACCCTGCAGAACCAGGCTCAGAGGAGGAGAACCCTGCAGAACCAGGCTCAGAGGTGGAGAACCCTGCAGAACCAGGCTCAGAGGAGAACCCTGGAGAACCAGGCTCAGAGGAGGAGAACCCTGCAGAACCAGGCTCAGAGGTGGAGAACCCTGCAGAACCAGGCTCAGAGGAGAACCCTGCAGAACCAGGCTCAGAGGAGGAGAACCCTGCAGAACCAGGCTCAGAGGAGGAGAACCCTGCAGAACCAGGCTCAGAGGTGGAGAACCCTGCAGAACCAGGCTCAGAGGAGAACCCTGGAGAACCAGGCTCAGAGGTGGAGAACCCTGCAGAACCAGGCTCAGAGGAGAACCCTGGAGAACCAGGCTCAGAGGAGGAGAACCCTGCAGAACCAGGCTCAGAGGTGGAGAACCCTGCAGAACCAGGCTCAGAGGAGAACCCTGCAGAACCAGGCTCAGAGGAGGAGAACCCTGCAGAACCAGGCTCAGAGGAGGAGAACCCTGCAGAACCAGGCTCAGAGGTGGAGAACCCTGCAGAACCAGGCTCAGAGGAGGAGAACCCTGCAGAACCAGGCTCAGAGGTGGAGAACCCTGCAGAACCAGGCTCAGAGGTGGAGAACCCTGCAGAACCAGGCTCAGAGGAGGAGAACCCTGCAGAACCAGGCTCAGAGGTGAAGAACCCTGCAGAACCAGGCTCAGAGGTGGAGAACCCTGCAGAACCAGGCTCAGAGGTGGAGAACCCTGCAGAACCAGGCTCAGAGGTGGAGAACCCTGCAGAACCAGGCTCAGAGGTGAAGAACCCTGCAGAACCAGGCTCAGAGGTGAAGAACCCTGCAGAACCAGGCTCAGAGGTGGAGAACCCTGCAGAACCAGGCTCAGAGGTGAAGAACCCTGCAGAACCAGGCTCAGAGGAGGAGAACCCTGCAGAACCAGGCTCAGAGGAGGAGAACCCTGCAGAACCAGGCTCAGAGGTGGAGAACCCTGCAGAACCAGGCTCAGAGGTGGAAAACCCTGCAGAACCAGGCTCAGAGGAGGAGAACCCTGCAGAACCAGGCGCAGAGGAGAACCCTGGAGAACCAGGCTCAGAGGTGGAGAACCCTGCAGAACCAGGCTCAGAGGAGGAGAACCCTGCAGAACCAGGCTCAGAGGTGAAGAACCCTGCAGAACCAGGCTCAGAGGAGGAGAACCCTGCAGAACCAGGCTCAGAGGTGGAGAACCCTGCAGAACCAGGCTCAGAGGAGAACCCTGGAGAACCAGGCTCAGAGGAGGAGAACCCTGCAGAACCAGGCTCAGAGGTGGAGAACCCTGCAGAACCAGGCTCAGAGGAGAACCCTGCAGAACCAGGCTCAGAGGAGGAGAACCCTGCAGAACCAGGCTCAGAGGAGGAGAACCCTGCAGAACCAGGCTCAGAGGAGGAGAACCCTGCAGAACCAGGCTCAGAGGTGAAGAACCCTGCAGAACCAGGCTCAGAGGTGGAGAACCCTGCAGAACCAGGCTCAGAGGTGGAGAACCCTGCAGAACCAGGCTCAGAGGTGGAGAACCCTGCAGAACCAGGCTCAGAGGTGAAGAACCCTGCAGAACCAGGCTCAGAGGTGAAGAACCCTGCAGAACCAGGCTCAGAGGTGGAGAACCCTGCAGAACCAGGCTCAGAGGTGAAGAACCCTGCAGAACCAGGCTCAGAGGAGGAGAACCCTGCAGAACCAGGCTCAGAGGAGGAGAACCCTGCAGAACCAGGCTCAGAGGTGGAGAACCCTGCAGAACCAGGCTCAGAGGTGGAAAACCCTGCAGAACCAGGCTCAGAGGTGGAGAACCCTGCAGAACCAGGCTCAGAGGAGAACCCTGGAGAACCAGGCTCAGAGGTGGAGAACCCTGCAGAACCAGGCTCAGAGGAGGAGAACCCTGCAGAACCAGGCTCAGAGGTGAAGAACCCTGCAGAACCAGGCTCAGAGGAGGAGAACCCTGCAGAACCAGGCTCAGAGGTGGAGAACCCTGCAGAACCAGGCTCAGAGGAGAACCCTGGAGAACCAGGCTCAGAGGAGGAGAACCCTGCAGAACCAGGCTCAGAGGTGGAGAACCCTGCAGAACCAGGCTCAGAGGAGAACCCTGCAGAACCAGGCTCAGAGGAGGAGAACCCTGCAGAACCAGGCTCAGAGGAGGAGAACCCTGCAGAACCAGGCTCAGAGGTGGAGAACCCTGCAGAACCAGGCTCAGAGGAGAACCCTGGAGAACCAGGCTCAGAGGTGGAGAACCCTGCAGAACCAGGCTCAGAGGAGAACCCTGGAGAACCAGGCTCAGAGGAGGAGAACCCTGCAGAACCAGGCTCAGAGGAGGAGAACCCTGCAGAACCAGGCTCAGAGGAGAACCCTGCAGAACCAGGCTCAGAGGAGGAGAACCCTGCAGAACCAGGCTCAGAGGAGGAGAACCCTGCAGAACCAGGCTCAGAGGTGGAGAACCCTGCAGAACCAGGCTCAGAGGAGGAGAACCCTGCAGAACCAGGCTCAGAGGTGGAGAACCCTGCAGAACCAGGCTCAGAGGTGGAGAACCCTGCAGAACCAGGCTCAGAGGAGGAGAACCCTGCAGAACCAGGCTCAGAGGTGAAGAACCCTGCAGAACCAGGCTCAGAGGTGGAGAACCCTGTAGAACCAGGCTCAGAGGAGGAGAACCCTGCAGAACCAGGCTCAGAGATGCCGGCTTTCTGCTCTTCCTTTTGGGGTGAGGGGACAGAAAGAGGAGACAGGACAGACAGGTTCTTGTATCTACATACAGTTCATATATAAACAGAGAACAGAGGCTACAGGAGGAACAATCATCAGTGACATATAGAAATAGAATGAAATTTCATTGAACGAGAGAAAAAGTCAGAACTGGGAGCCGGTTCCACATGGCAGGACCCTGGGGTTAAAGCTGGTGTCCGGAGTTTCCGTTCGTTTCCAACGTATGTATTATTTTTCAACAGAGCTTCAATGTGTCAGTCTGGCTCGATACTACAATATAATATCATATACATATATAAACATTTATTTATGAGCCCCGCCTTCGTCTCATAGACCCCCATGTTATCAGATAAAGCGCCGATCAGCGTCAGCCAATAGGCTTGGAGCTTCCGCCTTGTCCTGCTGTCAGTCAGCTGGAGCAGCCAGAGAGCACGTCGCTCGCCCAGCAGGGGAGAGTTAGCTACAGCAGATATATCCACCGTCTGCTGGACGTCCAGCGGAAACAGCTCAACATGGAGGATGCTGCAGGACGGGAGGCTCTCATTTTCACCCCACGGATAATAGCGCGCACAATTAAAGGGGTGTGGCTTGGTCGCTCATGAAAGCAGAGGGAAGGGGAACCAGAGACGTTGGATTAAAAAAAACTCTCTCTTTCAAAACTCCGGATACGAGCTTTAAGTAAACGCTTACACCCACTGGGTCCGGGCTACCTCAATTAATCAGTGGAGCAGCAGTTAAATTAAATATAAATTTAAGACAGACACATATGAACAATATAAAAGATGTGAGTACACAAAAAATATATACACAGGGAGTTGCACAGAGCTGAATGGATGAGATTTCACTGGTTGGATGCTTGCACATGATAGATTAAGAATGACGGTTAACAATGACAGTTAGCAGAACGCCAGCAAACTCCTGAGGAATGCAGAATGGTCACATGTCCCAAAGCTGGGGAACAGTAGCTGGATGTGTGCATTGCTATACCAGCTGTTGTTGATGTCGATACATAAACCACCAGGAGCTGAGATATCTCCACTGTCTAGTGCCTAGCTAGCGCCTCGCCGCCTGCTTTTGGTGTCTTAGCACTAGTGGCTAGCGGCTATTGGCTAGCAGCGAGTGGCTAGCAGCTAGTGGCAAGGGGCTAATGGCTAGCAGCTAGTAGCAAGGCTAGCCGCTAGTGGCTAGCAGCTATTGATTAATATAAATGTCTCCTGAGTGAGCACACAGCGCTACACACTACCTCAACACACCAACACCACCAAACCAAATCAAATCAAATCAGATTTTATTTATATAGCACTTTTCATATTACTAAAAACAACGCAAAGTGCGGAACAGTAAAAACAAAAAGAATAAAAACCGCGCCATCAAACAGTATGCACCACTAGAGGTGTCCCCGACTAAGAATTTCCATAGTCGAATCTGATTCGTCCGATTCTGCCAATAGTCGACTGATAGTCGAATCTATCATCTTGTTTGGCGGAGCGGGGGGGGGGGGGGGGGGCTGCAGAGCGTGGCTACACGGGGAGTCGGAGCAGCGCAGCACAATGCAGAGCGGTGCTCACACAGCACACGGAGCGTCGGGGCGCCTGTACCCACAGCCGGCCCTGATTGCACTAATAATAATAAAAAATACAAATAATTAAAAAAAAAAAAAAAACAAACAGCGCAGCCAGGTAAAACAACACTTATTTTTTTCCTCCACACTGAAACACAGACTGGAACAAAGTGTCGGTGACTCTAAACATCAAACAAATGAAGTATAGTTCAAATGAGCAGAACCAAACCCTCTTCTAACAAACGGGCTAAAGCATGTCATTTATTTATATCTATAATCTCTGCAGATAAGCTCACATTTTTTGGCTAAACAGTTTCTCACATTATCTGCTCAAATTAAATGAAAGGCTTAATTGCACTGTGTCGGTCCGTTTCGCAGCGCAACATCCATGCAAAAACAAACACTAAATTAAATAGAATTAGCCTTTTAGATCAATAAAAATAATATAATAATAACCTAAAATATTACAATTAAACGAAATAAAAGTCAGCATTAAAAATGAGAATTGAGTAACAGAACCGTCTTTTATTAGCCCAATTATCTGGCTACTGACCCGTTTAATGTGGAAAGCCATGTTGCTGTGAAGTGAGATGAAAGGACACAATCTGCATTTGACTTTTTTTGGATCATCTTTGACTTGGTCTGAAGTTCTGTTTTTTTCCGACATTGTGAGCCTTTTAAAGTTCAGCCAAATCACCACCGAGATGCTGCTCTGTGACGGAGCTCTGCGCAAAATGGGATTGTGCCACTCACCATGGTGGTTGATTCACAGACACTAAATAGATAGAATATTGAATAAAACTACAAGTTAAGTAAATTTTTCCACAGTGTATTTGATAGGCTAACATGTATATCAAATAGACTTTATATCATTTTTATTTGGGGAAAAAAAACCAAGCAATTCTATGTAAAATCAGTCCTTCAGCACCCCCATACAGCTGGAATGGAATGGTCCTCGTTTAATAAACACATTTTTTCGATGCTTCGACTGCGTGATTGGCCGTCGAATCAGGCCCCTTCGAACGAATTGTCGAATCGTCGACTATCTGAGGACACCCCTATGCACCACACACACACGCATGCACGCACTTCCATTAATTTGCACAGAACAGAGGAGACATGGCATGGCACTGAGCATCTTGGGAAAACACCACCAGTGGGGCCCCCCACACCAGGAGAAATCGAGGGTCATTAATTCTGGGGCTCCAGCGCTCGACCCCCGACCCTGACAGACCAAGGGAACCCGCACACCAAAGTGTGGAGCCCCCCAGGCCAGCCAGGACCAGAGTACCCGGGCACTGTAACCCCAGCGTTGGACCAGGACCAACTCCCGGTGTGAAGGACCCCCCTGAGGAAACACTGGAATTAAATGGCTAAAACATGATAAAATATGATACGAAATTAAAATAAAATAATAAGATAAGATTACAAAGTAAAAAAGTAAAACAAGTTGAAAGTACATAATAAAACAGAATAAAATTACATAACTAAGAATGGAGTAAGAGGACTATAAATGGTCAGTTAAAAGCCTGATTAAAAAGGTGTGTTTTCAACCTCCCTTAAAAAAATATCAATGGTCTCTGCGGTCCTGAGGTTCTGCGGTCCTGAGGTTCTCCAGCAGGCTGTTCCCCAGGCGGGGCCGTAGTGGGGGGGTCTTGGTTCTGGTCTTGGTTCTGGTTTTAGGAACACAGTGAGCCGCTGCCAGAGGACCTCAGGGCCCCGAGGGTGGATACGGTAAAAACAGATCAGCTAGATAAGAGGGAGCGAGGCCGTTCAGACATTTAAAGACTAATAAGAGAACTTTAAAATCCATCCTGAAGCGACAGGGAGCCAATGAGCGACTGTAAAGCCGCTGTCATGTGGCTCCGCCCCCTGGTCCTATCAGGACGTTAAGCTGTAATGTGGCTCCGCCCCCTGGTCCTCGTCAGCACGGCGGCTGAGTTTTGTAACAGTTGCAGGTTTGAAATGTTCTTTTTGTTTCAGACCAGAGAGCAAGGCATTACAGTAATCTAACCTGCAGGAGATAAAAGCTGCATTAGCGCCTCCTGCTGGCCTGAGAGAGAAACGGGCGACTCTGGCTTTATTCTTAAGGTGATAAAATCCAATCTTAGTTATGTTTTTAATGTGTGGAATAAAACTTCGCTCAGAGTCAAAAAGCAGGCCCAGGTTCTTCACTGATTGTTCTGGTTTAAAATCTGATCATTTTGGTAAAAGTTTCTCTCTCTGACCTTCAGGACCGAAAACTAAAACCTCAGTCTGGTCCTGGTGGAGCTGCAGGAAATTCACTGCATCCATGACTTGATGTCTGAAATACAGTTCAAAAGGGTTTCTATTGGCCCGGAGTCACCAGGAGACACGGCCATGAACAGCTGAGTGTCGTCAGCGTAACCATGGAAACTGATGAACAGCTGAGTGTCGTCAGCATAACCATGGAAACTGATGAACAGCTGAGTGTCGTCAGCGTAACCATGGAAACTGATGAACAGCTGAGTGTCGTCAGTGTAACCATGGAAGCTGATGAACAGCTGAGTGTCGTCAGCGTAACCATGGAAACTGATGAACAGCTGAGTGTCGTCAGCGTAGCTATGGAAACTGATGAACAGCTGAGTGTTGTCAGCGTAGCTATGGAAACTGATGAACAGCTGAGTGTCGTCAGCGTAGCTATGGAAACTGATGAACAGCTGAGTGTCGTCAGCGTAGCTATGGAAACTGATGAACAGCTGAGTGTCGTCAGCGTAGCTATGGAAACTGATGAACAGCTGAGTGTCGTCAGCGTAGCTATGGAAACTGATGAACAGCTGAGTGTCGTCAGCGTAGCTATGGAAACTGATGAACAGCTGAGTGTCGTCAGCGTAACCATGGAAACTGATGAACAGCTGAGTGTCGTCAGCGTAACCATGGAAACTGATGAACAGCTGAGTGTCGTCAGCGTAACCATGGAAACTGATGAACAGCTGAGTGTCGTCAGCGTAACCATGGAAACTGATGAACAGCTGAGTGTCGTCATCGTAGCTATGGAAACTGATGAACAGCTGAGTGTCGTCAGCGTAACCATGGAAACTGATGAACAGCTGAGTGTCGTCAGAGTAACCATGGAAACTGATGAATAGCTGAGTGTCGTCAGCGTAGCTATGGAAACTGATGAACAGCTGAGTGTCGTCATCGTAACCATGGAAACTGATGAACAGCTGAGTGTTGTCAGCGTAACCATGGAAACTGATGAACAGCTGAGTGTCGTCAGCGTAACCATGGAAACTGATGAACAGCTGAGTGTCGTCAGCGTAACCATGGAAACTGATGAACAGCTGAGTGTCGTCATCGTAGCTATGGAAACTGATGAACAGCTGAGTGTCGTCAGCGTAACCATGGAAACTGATGAACAGCTGAGTGTCGTCAGAGTAACCATGGAAACTGATGAATAGCTGAGTGTCGTCAGCGTAGCTATGGAAACTGATGAACAGCTGAGTGTCGTCATCGTAACCATGGAAACTGATGAACAGCTGAGTGTTGTCAGCGTAACCATGGAAACTGATGAACAGCTGAGTGTCGTCAGCGTAACCATGGAAACTGATGAACAGCTGAGTGTCGTCAGCGTAACCATGGAAACTGATGAACAGCTGAGTGTCGTCATCGTAACCATGGAAACTGATGAACAGCTGAGTGTCGTCAGCGTAACCATGGAAACTGATGAACAGCTGAGTGTCGTCAGCGTAACTATGGAAACTGATGAACAGCTGAGTGTCGTCAGCGTAGCTATGGAAACTGATGAACAGCTGAGTGTCGTCAGCGTAACCATGGAAACTGATGAACAGCTGAGTGTCGTCAGCGTAGCTGTGGAAGCTGATGAACAGCTGAGTGTCGTCAGCGTAACCATGGAAACTGATGAACAGCTGAGTGTCGTCAGCGTAGCCATGGAAACTGATGAACAGCTGAGTGTTGTCAGCGTAGCCATGGAAACTGATGAACAGCTGAGTGTTGTCAGCGTAACCATGGAAACTGATGAACAGCTGAGTGTTGTCAGCGTAACCATGGAAACTGATGAACAGCTGAGTGTCGTCAGCGTAGCTATGGAAACTGATGAACAGCTGAGTGTCGTCAGCGTAACCATGGAAACTGATGAACAGCTGAGTGTCGTCAGCGTAGCTATGGAAACTGATGAACAGCTGAGTGTTGTCAGCGTAGCTATGGAAACTGATGAACAGCTGAGTGTCGTCAGCGTAACCATGGAAACTGATGAACAGCTGAGTGTCGTCAGCGTAACCATGGAAAATGATGAACAGCTGAGTGTCATCAGTTTAGCTATGGAAACTGATGAACAGCTGAGTGTTGCCAGCGTAACTATGGAAACTGATGAACAGCTGAGTGTTGTCAGTTTAGCTGTGGATACTGATGAACAGCTGAGTGTCGTCAGTGTAGCTATGGAAACTGATGAACAGCTGAGTGTCGTCAGCGTAACCATGGAAACTGATGAATAGCTGAGTGTCGTCAGCGTAGCTATGGAAACTGATGAACAGCTGAGTGTCGTCAGCGTAACTATGGAAACTGATGAACAGCTGAGTGTCGTCAGCGTAACTATGGAAACTGATGAACAGCTGAGTGTCGTCAGCGTAACTATGGAAACTGATGAACAGCTGAGTGTCGTCAGCGTAGCTATGGAAACTGATGAACAGCTGAGTGTCGTCAGTGTAGCTATGGAAACTGATGAACAGCTGAGTGTCGTCAGCGTAACTATGGAAACTGATGAACAGCTGAGTGTCGTCAGTGTAGCTATGGAAACTGATGAACAGCTGAGTGTCGTCAGCGTAACCATGGAAACTGATGAACAGCTGAGTGTCATCAGCGTAACCATGGAAACTGATGAACAGCTGAGTGTCGTCAGCGTAACCATGGAAACTGATGAACAGCTGAGTGTCGTCAGCGTAACCATGGAAACTGATGCCGTGTCTCCTGATGACGTCCCCAAGTGGAAGCATGTAGAGATTAAAAAGTATGGGACCTAAAATTGAACCTTGGGGAACCCCACACCTAATTTCATGGGTTCCTGAGGAACAAGTATCCAAACTTACATAAAAACATCGATCTGTGAGATAAGACCTGAACCAGTAAAGAACAGTACCAGAGAGGCCCACCAGGTGACTCAGTCTGTTTATTAAAATGTGGTGGTCTACTGTGTCAAAAGCAGCACTCAGGTCCAGCAGAACCATCACTGTGAGCTTTTTATTATCTAAGTTCCACCTGATATCATTTAAAATCTTTAAAAGGGCGTCTCGGTACTGTGGTTCACTCTAAAACCAGACTGATGTCTTTCTAAAATGTTATTGATCATTAAAAAGTCATTGACTTGGTTAAAAACCAGTCTTTCTAAAACTTTACTTAAAAATGGTCAGTTGGATCCTGGTCTGTAGTTGTTAAGAACATTGGGGTCTAACTTGCTCTCCTTCAGAAGGGGCTTCACCACCGCCGTTATAAAGACAGTGGGGAAGACGCCCGTCTGAAGAGAGCAGCTCATGATATTTAAAATCTGTTCCTCCAGGAATCCATAAAGTGATTTAAACAGTGGTGGGGATGGGATCTAGAAGGCAGGTTGTTGACTTTACTTGGGAGAAAACTGGACCAAGAGTCCTTCATCAACCAGGTCCAGACTGTCCAGTGTGTCCTCAGACAGGGACAACGTTTCAGCTATGTTCACTGATAAAACCTGTTGGGGTAAAAGACTAGACCTGATGTCCAGGATCTTAGTTCTGAGGTGGTCTGCAGAGTCTTCACAGAGAGCGTCTGTTGGCTCCTTAAAAGCTTTATTAAAATTAGAGCCAGTTAAAATGTAGAAGGTGGAGAAGAGGAAGCGGGGGTTGTCTTTACTGTCTGGAATACGTTGAGAGAAGTGGGAAGTTCAGCCTGTTTCACTGCATTATTGTAGATTTTGAGTTGTTGACGTAGAATCTGGTGATGAACAGTCAACTTGGATTTCCTCCACCTCTCAGCTCTCCTGCAGTTTCTTTCCAGTTTGATGATTGTATCGTTTTTCCTCCAGGGGGGTTTGGGATGGCCCTTGATTGTTTTAGTTAAAAGTGGAGCGACTGAGTCCAGACTGGACTTCAGTTTACTGTTAAAATCATCAACGATAAAATCACAGGGTGCTGGTAAAATCCCAGCAGGAGGGCTCTGTAAGATCTGTATAAACTCTGCAGCCACTTCAGAAGTAAGGTAGGTCTCCTCACTGCTCTCACCGGGGCCCCCTGCTGGTTAAAACTGGTGATGTTAAAAAACAGCAGTGGTCAGACACAGCCAGGTCAACACCAGAGGACACACTGATGGACAGACCGGGTCAGAACCAGGTCCAGGGGGTTAGAACCAGGTCCAGGGTGTGTCCTCTGTTGTGTGACATGCTGTTTAAAATCTAAACAGTTTAAAAGGTTTAAAAATTCTCTGGACATTGAGTCCGAGATGTCGTCAACATGTAGGTTAAAATCACCAGTTATTAAAATTATACTATATTTAGAATGAATTGTTGTTAAAAGTTCTGAAAATTCACTGATAAAAGACCAGAGTACTGAGGGGGTCTGGAGTACTGAGGGGGTCTGGAGTACTGAGGGGGTCTGGAGTACTGAGGGGGTCTAGAGTACTGAGGGGGTCTGGACTCTGTTCAACACAGGATCGGGGGACTGCTAAAAACAAAGGCGTGGTGCTCAAAAGAAGTAAAAGTATTAAAAGCCACTGCACACACGCTAAATGAGTTCTTTAAAATGGAAGCAGTCCCTCCACCACACCACAAATCTGCACATCCCCATACCTCCACCTCAATACTCCACACACATCCACACACCACCAATACCACCTTCCTCCCCACACCCCCACCTCCACTACGTTTGTGTGTGTACAGCTCTGTAATGTGAATGCCACAGCAGACATGCACCGATGCATGTCTGTGTGTGCACGTCAAATGTGCTGTAGGCCGTCGGTGTCACAGCGTCAGGTGAGTCAGACAGGTCACATGGTTTGGGGGTTCTGGTTCCTTAGCAACAAGCCAGGAAAAAGGCAAAGGGGGCAAAAAAAGAAAAAGAAATGAGCAGTCAGTGTGTGTGTGTGTGTGTGTGTGTGTGTGTGTGTGTGCATGTCTTTCTATGGTTGTGAGCACCAGGTCCTGGTGGAATACCAACATGGTGACATCCTGCTGGTCCTCACCATGTATAAAGACCTTTTTGAGGGTTAACACTTCCAAGACCGTTTTTAACAGAACAATTATTTCAATGCTTTTAAAGACATCTGGTGTTTTAACAACATTCTGGGCTGTTTGGAAAACAATGAACTTCACTTTGCACAATTATTAATTATTATTAATTATTAGTGACTGAATTTTTCACTTCTGGGGGATCATACAGAGTCTCTGGGAGGCAATATGACTGTAAAGACTCCTTTTGAAAGTGAATTTTGCACAATATGACTCCTTTAAACTTTATTTTTGTGTCAGAATTAGGATTTTGTTGGTTCGTCATTCATATGGTTAAGGGGGGGGGGGGGGGGTAAAATGCAAAATCCACTTTTCTGAGCTTTGTCTAATGCTATAGTGTCATTTCCCTGTTAAAAAGACATATGGAGTTGTTTCCTAAACCATTCACGCATATTTGAGCAAACCCTTAATCTCCCCTGGCAGCCACGTCGAGGCTGAAACGCTCGGTGCTTCACAGCTCCGGCCATGATGCACAGCTCCACCCATAAAGCACAGCTCCACCCATAAAGCACAGCTCCACCCATAAAGCACAGCTCCGCCCATAAAGCACAGCTCCACCCATAAAGCACAGCTCCGGCCATAAAGCACAGCTCCGGCCATGATGCACAGCTCCACCCATAAAGCACAGCTCCACCCATAAAGCACAGCTCCGGCCATGATGCACAGCTCCACCCATAAAGCACAGCTCCACCCATAAAGCACAGCTCCGCCCATAAAGCACAGCTCCGGCCATGATGCACAGCTCCACCCATAAAGCACAGCTCCACCCATAAAGCACAGCTCCGCCCATAAAGCACAGCTCCACCCATAAAGCACAGCTCCGCCCATAAAGCACAGCTCCGGCCATGATGCACAGCTCCACCCATAAAGCACAGCTCCGCCCATAAAGCACAGCTCCGCCCATAAAGCACAGCTCCACCCATAAAGCACAGCTCCGGCCATGATGCACAGCTCCACCCATAAAGCACAGCTCCGGCCATGATGCACAGCTCCACCCATAAAGCACAGCTCCACCCATAAAGCACAGCTCCGCCCATAAAGCACAGCTCCGGCCATGATGCACAGCTCCACCCATAAAGCACAGCTCCACCCATAAAGCACAGCTCCACCCATAAAGCACAGCTCCGCCCATAAAGCACAGCTCCGGCCATGATGCACAGCTCCACCCATAAAGCACAGCTCCACCCATAAAGCACAGCTCCGCCCATAAAGCACAGCTCCGGCCATGATGCACAGCTCCACCCATAAAGCACAGCTCCACCCATAAAGCACAGCTCCACCCATAAAGCACAGCTCCACCCATAAAGCACAGCTCTGCCCGTAATGCATAGCTCCGCCCCAGCTCTGACGTAGTCTGCACAGCTCCTCCTGCACAGCTCGCTGCCCCACCCCTCATGGAGGTGGACGCTCTCAGGGGGGCGTGTCGCTAAGGTGAGGAGCTTCTTAAAGAGACAGGGACTCATTTCCAGTGGTTTGAGGCAGCCTGATGCAGAGGAATATTGATTTAATGGTGCGTTCCCACCGGATGCACTGCAAGCATCACAGGCGTTGCTTTTACATTCACAGTCTCTGGTGGATGAGCTTCAACGGACCTAGCGCACGTCAGGCGCTTTTTGAGCGGCGCTTTTCAAGCATTGGCGACGTGCGTCGCATGCGTCACACGTGTTCACGCGTTGCAGGCGTCAACGCCTGAAGTTGGGAAAATTGAACTTTGGAAGCATCAACGCAGAGCGTCATCCAATCACAGACGAGCACTCTGGGGAAGACGTCCCTCCTTGTGACACGCCGATGCGCGCCAGAAGGTCGTCAAACCGGCCCGGGAGAGGCAGAAGTCCCGCTGAAAGCGAACCTCATCCTCACGCAGCTCCTGGAGCAAATGGTGAAATTCGCCAAATTGCGAACGCCACTGCAGGATGGGATGAACCCAAAGACGTCACACAGGCGCCTGACCACGCCGTTTTCTGGCTTTCTTTATTAAATAAAGAAATTTGGGCGACAGTAGCTCAGTTGGTAGAGCAGGTCGTCTTATAACCGGAAGGTTGGCGGTTCGATCCCCGCTCCCGCAGGCGTAAAACTGTCATTGTGTCCTTGGGCAAGACACTTCACCCACGTTGCCTAGTATGAAAGTTGTGAGAGTGAATGGGAGGGGCCGATGGTGCAGATTGGCAGCCTCGCTTCCGTCAGTCTGCCCCCCCCAGGGCAGCTGTGGCTACAGTAGTAGCTTACCACCACCTGGTATGGTGTGAATGAATAATGCAACGCTATGTAAAGTGTCTTTGAGTGTCCTGAAAAGCGCTATATAAAACCAATGCATTATTATTATTATTATTATAAAGCCGAGCCAGTGTCTCCATGGGATCCGCCACTGTCAACATGAAGACAGGACACAGAAGCTCCTCCCACTCCCGCCAGTGAGCTGCAGCGTGTCGCGCGCGTTGCAAGAGTCGTGTGTAATTTGAACACGCGTCGAATTCCACACTTTACATGCATCAACTTGAGTTGTCAGTGACGCCCGTGACGCTTGCAACGCGTCCGGTGGGAACGCACCATAAGTTGTTTTTGACTCATCCAGCTTTCACCATCCACCTCTGGGCAAAGCTGTTGCTGGCGTGTGCTGTAGATTGATACGGAAGGGCTAAAAAACACATAACACCAGTAGCGGCCCGTGGTGCGGGGCGCAGGTGGTGGGAGAGCTTGTTTTGTCCGCCCACGCTGCCAGCCGCGGACGGTGCGGTGTTAATTCACTTCCACATTGACGGGAGCGCTCGTTTCCACACCCTTGCATTCCAGGCGCATTCCAAACAACACAACAGGTAGGACACGATTATTTTTAATAAACTGGTTTCTTCAACACCGCCCGCCTGGAATGTGCGGGTATGGAAATGGGCGCTTCCACCAATGCGGAAGTGAATTAACGCCGCACCGCCCGCCGCCGACGGTGTAGGTGAACGAAACAAGCTCTCCCACCACCTGCACCCCGCTCCACCAGCCGCTACTGCCTAAAGGCCCGTCCATGCTTCACATGTACGCGTTTCCGCGTCCGCTTTGGAAGGTCCGCGCACCACCGATGCGGACGCGCTTTCTCCCATGCTACATTTTGAGCTCAGCTGTGCGCGTCTCATGCCGGCGCGGTGATCCACGCAGCCTCGACAAGCTTTTCCGGCACTACAGACTGTTGATCTGCTCCTTTATTACGGATTGTTTAGAGAAAATTAAGCACATACACTGTCAGTACATTATCTTTAAGTATTAAAGTTTATTTAGCCTTTTTTTCTGTTTCTGAATCGCGGGGCAGCGCCGGAGCGAGTAGTTACTTTTTCACTTCTGTCTGCAGACCTTCTCCTCCCTCCAGACAGTCTCTCTCTCTTTCCATGAGTTTTTCACTCTTTCCGTGTCTTTAAGTGGAGCCATCAGGCTGGAGCTCCGTCTACTTTCACTTTTACCGTCATGTTTTGTTTGCTATGGCGCTCTGGCGCATGCGTACACTTCCGCGACCTGCGCGCAATGCGCAACGCGGTCTCAAATTCTGGCTGCTGCGCGGACGTCCGCGGACCGGTCCGCGCGGACCCTAGCAGACAGGAATTCATGACGATTTTTACGTCACGCGGACCAACGCGCAACGCACACCCACGCGGACATGTGAAGCATGGACGGGCCTTAACACCCCCCTGTAAGGTTAGGGTGAGGGACGAGGAAATGCATTATGTCAATGAATGTCCTCAGAACTATAGAATTACAAATGTGTGTGTGTGTGTGTGTGTGTGTGTGTGTGTGTGTGTGTGCGTCCATGCATGCGTGTCCATCCATCCACCATTGGCTTAGAAAGCTGTTCAGGTGGATTCTCCTTATGCCCTGCTCCGGACACGCCCACTTTCTGCCATATATGGTCAGTATAAAGCAGCTCCTGAATATTCTGTCTGCTGATCAATGGACTCCAACAATCCATCGCTCCATCAGTCTGCTCCAGGTGGAGATCAGGTTCCCCCCTAACTCACACCACCTCACACAATAACAGTCTCCATCCTAGTGCTTGACAAAGTTCTGATATCAATATATATCGCGGTATATTTTTATTCAATAGGGAGGATTTAATAACTTGTCTGCAGCAGGCGGCTGAAGACAGGCTCGGTGACAGAGGGTACGCCACAAGCTAGCTCGCGTTAGCTGAGGCCAGAGCAACTCAACAGCAAACTTTGGCTCTGTGTGCAGTTTATTTTTTTGCTTCATCGACATACACAGCTCTGGAGGAGACGGAGGACATCAGAAAGACACTTAATTTTCTCTCACAGGACATTTCAGCAATAAAGACGAAGCAGGACAAGATTCTCAAACTTGTGGAGGAAGTAACGGAGCTACGTACTCGCATCGAGGAGAAGGACAGGAAGATCGCGGTCCTGGAGAGAAGAGTGGAAGACCTGGAATAGTACTCCAGACTAAACGATGTGATCGTGACCGGACTAAAGATCAAACCCCGTTCATATGTTCATGCCGTGTCTGCTGGCGGCGGGGAGCAGCCCAGTGAGCTGGAGGCGAGCTCCGCAGAGCAGCAGGTGGTGGCTTTTCTCGCGACCAGGGACATACATCTGGATGTGAACTCAATTGAAGCTTGCCACCCGCTCCCCATGAAGAAGAACACCACACCAGCTGGGATACTGAGGTTCGTCAACAGGAAAAATAAGACGCACTGATGAAACAAGGAAAAAAGCTGAAAGGTACTAATGTCTGTTTAAATGACCGCCTAATCTAGAGGAACGCAGAAATCGCCAAAAAGGCCAGATTCTTAAAGGGACTTAAGGCAAGATTTGTCAAAAACTACACATGCATTTCCACTTTATTCAGTGCTAACGGGCCGTGAAGCATTAAAAACCTAAAATAACAGGCCAATCCGCGTATCAGTCTGTTTTGTTTTTTTTTTTTTTTTCCCTTGTCCTGTTGGGCAGCTGGGGCGTGCAATATTGTATGATTGTAGCCTTTTACTATCCGAACAGATTTTAATATTAGCAGCAGGGTGAGACTGAGTCTCCTCCTGCTGCTGCCTTTATTTAAAGCTGGCATCCGGCATGGCTACCGGACAGGACCGGGACGGAAACGCTCAGAGAGCAGGGACAGAAAGAGAGAAAGATAAAGAGAGGGAGAACGGAAGGGAGGGGGGGGGGGAGGGGGGGGGGGGGGCGGCACAACCTATGTACAAAGTCACAATACAAAACAGTGTTGTCGACGGACCACACGCAACCTAGAACAATCCCAAACCCCCAATCCAGACAACACCAAAACAGAGCCGACAACCAACACAGAAAATTACAGAACCATACATACATTTTTTTTTTTTTCCCCTTTTTTTCCAAACCATATTAGTGAACAGACCAGGCCACAAAAATAAAAGGAGGTGTAGGGGAGGAGGGAAATGCAAGGACACCACAAACCGTATTTTTTTTTTTTTTTTTGAATATAGCTAGTCATAACTAGTAGTAAACTCGGGGCGTGCATCAAGAGAGGGCTGCTACAGATCACCATTAGTCTAACCACCACAAGAAGACAAGGTAACCCAGTGTGTAAAGAGTGATTAAAGATCAACGTGATCATGTGAATATGATGGTGACAGTGATGGTGATAGTGATCATGCATATATGACCTCTGACCTCTGAGAAGGCCAGAAGCAGGCCAGAGAGGCCCTCAGAGCCCAGACAGCCGGCGGACATCACAGAGCCCGGATCCAAGCCGCCCCCCCAGGCAGACGCCCCCGCTCCGGTCCAGAAACGGGGCAGAGGAAAGCCCCGGCCGGGGACCCCGGCGGTCCCGGGGCCCGGGCCCCGCGGAGCCACGACCGGCAGGAGCCGGTCCACCCCGGGCGCCGGACGCCCGGGGCGGGCAGGGCCGAGAGCCCAAGGCCCAAGAGCCCAGGAGCCAACCCCCCACCCAGGCGAAGGGCCATGACCCCCCCGGGAGAACCAGCCCACACGGGCGGCTACCCACCCCGGGCCAGTACACCCCCCAGCGCTCCGGCCACGCACCCCGAGATCCAGGGCATCACCCCCACCCCCCCCCCCACCCCACCCCACCACCACCCCCCCCCCCCAACCCACCCCACCCCACCCCACCCCCCACCCAGAACCCACCCCCCCGCCCGTCCCCCGCCCGGCCCACCCCTCCCACCCCCTGTCCTCTCCCGCCTCACTCCCCCCGCCCCAACCCAATACTCATACCCACTCACTCATACTGACACACACACATGCACACACGCACACACACAACCACTCATCCCTAAACCAAACGCACACACACACACACTCACATTCCAACACACTCACACCCTCTCACGCACACGCTAACAAGCACGCGCACGCACACGCACATACACACACACACACACACAGACACACACACACACACACAGACACACACACACACACACACACACACACACACACACACGCACACACACACACACGCACACACACACACGCACACACACACACACAGTCCATCCTACCCAAAACACACTCACATTCCCGCGTCATCCAACTGTCACATCCTGTGGGAGACCCCCCCCGGAAGGCAAGGGAACACCGAACCCCACATCCAGAACCCCCCGCCACCCACAACTGCCGCCCCCACCCCCCCACCCCCCCGCCGCAGACAGGTATGCACCCCCCTGAGCCAGCAGCCCCCCAAACCACAGCCGCTCCAAACCCCCGGCCTGTGGGGAAAACAACAGCCCCCCCGCCCCACCCCCCACCAGAAGGAACCTGGAAACGGGGGCGCAGAAGACCCCATTGCCCTCCCTCCCCCCCCCCCGTCTCTTGGGTGTTGATGGGAGTATATGTTGTTTGCGATTAAAATTTGAGGGTCAGTAACCACACCGTGCCGCGAGTGAGGCCAAACGAGCAGTCTCATCCACCTGAACAGCCCCCCCCCCCGACACAGCGCGCCAAGACCCCCCGATGTGTGTGTTTGTATGTATTTGGTCGTGTTAGATGACTAAGTGCAATTAAGACTGAGAGGCGAGCCACTGAAGGGTGCAGTGATTGGGGCCACTTAGACGGCCCCCTCCACCCCCCCTCCACCCCCCCTCCACCCTCCACCCTCCACCACACCCAACCTGATAAGCCCGCCTCCCAAAGCCCTACGTGTGTGTGCATGAGAGCGGGGGGAGAGGGGGGTCCGGGGATGCCGCAGCACCCCCGTCACCCAGGAGCCCCCCGATGAAGGACAGGGCCAGGAGCGCCACCCCCCCCCCCCCCCCCCCCCCCCCCAGGACCAGGGCGGACAGCGACCATGGCCAGAGAACCACCGACCCAAGAAGCACACACCCATCATGCATCAGGAGGAGTGAAGGTGAGGACAGACAGGGGGCAGCAGAAGGACCCAGACCCAGGGCCCACCGACCCCAGGCCCACCGGGCCCCCCCCCACAGGACACCGCACTCTCTCATACATAGCTCCAGTCGCCCACACATATACACACACGTACAGACATACATACATACTTACAGATACACACCCTCACACACATACATACCCCGCTCACAGATACATACCCACACACACATACATACATAGTCATACACAAACATATCCAGATACACACCCACACACTCACATACACCTACATAAATACCCACACATACAAAAACATATATACATACTCACACATACACACCCACACACATATACACATACACGTACACGCACCTTCCCCAACCCCCTAACCCCCACAGCCCACCCTGTCCCCCACCACCCACCCACCTCCCCCGCCACCCCCCACCCATCCACCCCACCCCCCTGTCCCCCACCACCACAACCACCCACCCCGATGCCCTGGATTCCGGGGCAGCAACCAGACACCAGGGCGTGCAGCGACCCAGGCCGCGGCAGCACGCCCGAGCCGACCGGCCCCCCCAGCCAGGTCGACCCCCTCACCCTCACGGAAGGAGAGAGCCCCCAGGCACCAGGGCCCAGGGCCCCCAGCCACACCCGCCCCAGGACACCCCGGCCGCCCGGACATGCACCGGCACCCGCCGACCCCGGCCCCCCGGGGCCCCCGCCCCACCGCCGCCAGACAGCCCCAACAACCGGCGGCCCCCCCACCCCCAATCCAAACCAAACACGAAGACAGCCCCCAGCGAAGCAGCCCAGATCCCGACCCCAAGACAGCGCCAACCACCTGCAGCCATCAGGCCCCCCCCACCAACAACCGACCCTCAAAGTGGAGAGGCCCCCCCCACCAACAACCGACCCTCAAAGAGGAGAGGCCCCCCCACCAACAACCGACCCTCAAAGAGGAGAGGCCCCCCCCACCAACAACCGACCCTCAAAGTGGAGAGGCCCCCCCACCAACAACCGACCCTCAAAGTGGAGAGGCCCTCATCTTCCCCTGACATGAAGTGATGGAGCTGATCACAGGGGACCAGAGGGAACCAGATTCAGCTGATTGATCCTCTGAACAGACAGACATCGTCTCCAAGCTGATATGATCTAATAGAAGATTCTTAAACTGCCTGATACTCAGATTACTTCTGGATTTCCAATTTACAAGGAGAGTTTTCTTTGCGATGCACAAGATGGTGAGAACCATGTAGACTGAGTTTATCGACATGTTAATTTCACCCAGATCACCTAAAAGGCACAGTGTGGGAGTTGCAGGGATGTTGCAGTGAACCATGTTGACAGGTCTTCACACACCTGAAGCCAGAACCTCTGCACTGGTGAGCAGGACCACAAGGCATGGAGGGAGCTGTCATCATGTTATCATTGCAATGTGAACAGATATCAGATTGTGATAGACCCATCTGGAACATCCTTCGTCCTGTATAATGAATTCTATGCAGAATTTTGAATTGTATTAGTTGTATATTTGAATTCTTTGTCATTTTGAAAGTATTTAAACATATTCGTGACCACGCATTTTGGTCAAAGTTGTTAGATAAGTCAGCCTCCCATTTTAAGGTCAGAAGGAAGATTTCATCTTCTACCTTTGATAATATTTTATATATCTTTGATAGCAACTTTGGGGAACTGAGGTTTAAGAATTCTTCGACCCCGAGAGGTAGCTGTCCCTGCAGTTGATTAAAGGTATACTTTTTGCCTATGATAGATTTAAGTTGATGATATTCTAAAAATGCTGTGCTGCTGATTCCATATTGTGAGATGAGAGTATTGAATGATAGAAAGTTGCCGTTTTCAATGATATGTTCAAGCTGGCTGATTCCTTTATTTCTCCACTGAGTGAAGTTGATCATCTTTTTGTTTTGCAGGATGTCCGGGTTGTTCCAGATGGGTGTGAGTTTACACGGGATCAGAGAAGATTTGGTTAGCTTTAGAAAGTCCCACCAAGCCATTATAGAGGAACTGATGTTAACACTTTTAAAACAGCGATGGGATTTGATGGTGGGACTGATGAATGGCAGCTCAGAGATGACTAGATCCTCACATAATGCTGCTCTACATCCAGCCATGGCTCATCTAAATTGTTTGGTTTAAGCCATTTGGAGATATATTGCAGCTTGCTGGCTATGAAGTAATTACTGAAGTTAGGCAAGTCTAGTCCACCTCTGTCTTTAGTCTGTTGTAGCGTCTTTAAACTGATACGTGATGGTTTATTTTTCCAGAGAAATTTAGATATGTATGAGTCCAGTGATTTGAAGCAGCCAGACGATGGTTTGGTTGGTATCATTGAAAATAAATAGTTAACCTTAGGTAAAGTCATCATTTTAATGGTGGCAACCCTCCCCATAAGAGATATAGGTAAGCGTCTCCACCGTAAGAGGTCATCCTCTGTTGATTTCAGTAACGGAACGTAATTTAGTTTTAAAAGTTCTGATATCCTTGGAGAAATGTTTATGCCTAAATATCTCATGTTTCCAGACTGGATTGTAGCATTGGGTATACTTTGTAAATCACAGTTTATAGGCATGGCTGTAGTCTTAGACCAGTTGATAGAATAGTCAGATATTAGTGAAAATTTGTCAATAAGTGTGATTGTCTGGGAGATAGAAGATGGAGAGTTCTGCAGGAAAAGCAATACATCATCTGCATAAAGACTTATTTTATGTTCTATCTTATTGTTAGCCAGGATCCCTCTGATGTCTTTATTTTGTCTTATAGCAGCTGCCAGAGGCTCGATAAAGATGGCAAACAGTGAGGAGAGAGTATCAGTCTGTTGCCTTATACAGGAACAGGAAGAACATGGCCGCCGTGGACACGGACTAAAACACTGCAGGCAGGGTTTCCGCCAGACCTTTTCAGTCCGGGCGCTCCGCCCGCCCAAACTGTGCAGCGCCCGGACAACGGAGAGGAGATAAAAAAAACTTTCCAACGGTACACCGGCAGCTGCGTTAGCTGCGTTAGCACCCCTCGCCCACCCCCGAGCCGACGGCACATTAGTAGCATTCCCCGTGGAACCACACGGCCCCCCCCCCCCCCCAAAAAAAAACACACTCCCCCCCATCCAAACTTTCTTCCAGCAGGAAACCAGGAAACCCTGCTGCAGGGATACAAATGGATTCTTCAGCAGCCTTCAAACGACCTGCATCCACTCAAAGCCCACAAAACAGTGCCACCACAAAGAAAAAAAGGACTTTATCAGCGTTATCTTCTGAGTCAAAAAAAAAAAAAAAAAAAAAAAAAAGACCGAAGCCGGTGCGCGCTCCCGTGCCGCCTTGGCTGGCGGCTGCAGTTCCCCACAGCGCCTATCGCGGCAGCACTGAGGTAAATTTTGTAAAGTTGCCTTAAAGCGGAACGGTCGTTTTTACAATCTGGACCTTATTTCACATTCGAAACAACAACATTGACTCACCCGTTTGACTTTGGTGTGATTTGCAGTTGGTTTGGAGATAATTAGCTCCTCCCATATCCATATAACGGGCGCCGACATGCAGCCATGACAGACGCTCATTTCTCTTATGTTTGTTGTGGGGTGGTAGATACATGTACATTTAGTAAGTCAGCTTCACTTAATGTCTGTAAAGCGGCTAGATGAACAACTCTCCGGAAACGCTGAAGTGATGATGTCATCACACTGCGCCATGAAAAAGCAATGACAGAAGTTCTGAATTAAATGTTGTGCAGCTGTAACAGTACTATGACCTTTGACCCGAAAAACTCAGGCATCAGCCTGCAGATGAATTCAGTGTGTTCTTCACATTCTTCTTCAGATGATCACCTGTCTCTGTTCAGACGGTCACCTGTCCCTGCAGATGGTCGCCTGTCTCACCTGTGTGGTTGGAGAACTGGACTGAGTTGATTGAATCCACCTCGAAGCCTAAAACCTGGAGAAAGAAAACAAAAAAACCAGAGGTGACCAACGGTTAGGAATCAATCCGATATACTGTACTGAAGGACCTCATGAACAAACACCAAAATCTGAGGAGTTTGTAGCTAATTCACCAACAACAAATGATCTGCTGCTTTCAGGAAGAGAAACACTTCCTCACATCCACCAGCTGCAGACAAAACCACACCCCCTCAACAGGAGGTCACACCCCCTCAACAGGAGGTCACACCCCTCAACAGGAGGTCACACCCCCTCAACAGGAGGTCACACCCCCTCAACAGGAGGTCACACCCCCTCAACAGCAGGTCACACCCCCTCAACAGGAGGTCACACCCCCTCAACAGCTGGTCAGGCTCACACTCGGAGGCACAATTCTACCAATATTTACGTGAAGCAGTAAGAAGGTGGGAAAGCGGAGGACACGTCTCTGCTGGCGCTTCCTCCATAGGATGGCGGCAGGTCAGCTGGCACAGACACCAGGTGAGGAGGAGACTGTTTCAAAGTCTAAATCTAGCTTGTGGAGCTTTTCTCCAGACAATTTAATTCTGATGAGTGTTTGACGGTCATTTAGTAACACAGCAGGGGAGTTCTGGCAAACTACACAAAGCGGAACAACAACAAGAGTCAGACAACAGGGTGGGATGACTACGGGTGGGAGTAGGGGGGGTTAGGGAGGAGGGGGGCTTCCTGCTCTGCCCACCCTGAGCGTCCTGTGGGGGCTGGCTCCTGCCGGTCTTGGCTCCCTGGGGCCCGGGCCCCGTGGTTTCCGGGGGTCGAGGCTGGGGCTTTCCTCTGCACCCTTCTGGACCGGTGCATGGACGTTCGGGTTATAAGTATTAAGCTCATCTTGTTAAAGGTGCATTAAGGAGTTTTTCAGCTTTAAAAATGCTTATTTTCCACCATAAATATGTTACAAATATTCAATGATGTGTAGAATGTGCGCTGACACATTCATTGTAAGAACCTCTAACAGCGTTAAGTTGTCATTTGAAAGTCACAGTGCCGGTCCGGCTCCAGAATATTTTGGGAGAATTTGAGAGGATGTGATGTAATGCGCCTCCCGCTGGCCTGATTTCCTTAGATTTCGTTTTGTCCGCCATTACTGCGCCAGATGCTTAACGAGCAACAACTGAGCGGTATTGAGGATGGATCTTCCAGAAAGTAAGAAAAGACCGGCTTGTAGCGCTGCCACAGCTCCACACAGACCCAGCAGAGAAAAGAAACCTACTAAAAGAGCGAGGAAGGAGTTCCCCTCTTCCGTGCACATACATGGACGCAAGCCACAGGCACGGGTGTTTCACTAAGCTGCAGTTACACCCAAGGCCTGCAGGGGCCGCTGTTTCGCATAAAACGTGCAAACTCCTTAATGCACCTTTAACATGCTTTTTTGTATTTATTGTATTTATTTTAAGTACTGTTACCTAATATTGCTGAGCCTGACAGGGGGAGAGAAAGTGAAAGAAACAAGTGAACAGACAGGCCAACTGCAACAAAAGGGGGTGAAGAGAAGGAAGAGAGTGCAAGGATACGATGATCTTTTTTTTTCTTTTGTTTTTTACTCCAGACATTCGGTTACTGCATCTACATAAAGACATGACAGAGGGCATCTTACGGTCCTTTATTGGAGGATATAGCTGGCAGTAAACTGGGTTGTGGACATTGACTATCCAGGTAAGAAATTACACCAGAGCATCAGGAGAAGCCTACTATAGACCACCATTAGTCTAACCCTCCACAAGAAAACAAGGCAACCGAGTCCACAGGTAGAATGTGAAGAGTGATTAAAGATCAGCATGATCATGCAAATGTGATAGTGATAGTGACCATGACAGATCCAAGTCACAATTTAGCGCTGTTAGCGGTACTTTTAATGAATATGTCAGGGCTCATTGAAGCACCGGCTTCGGTCATTTTTTTTTTTTTCGACTCAGAAGATAATGCTGATAAAGTCCTTTTTTCTTTGTGGTGGCACTGTTTTGTGGGCTTTGAGTGGATGCAGGTCGTTTGAAGGCTGCTGAAGAATCCATTTGTATCCCTGCAGCAGGGTTTCCTGGATTCCTGCTGGAAAAAAGTTTGGATGGGGGGGAGTGTGTGTGTTTTTTTTGTTTTTTTGTTTTTTTTTTTTTGGGGGGGGGGCGCGTGTGGTTCTACGGGTAATGCTACTAATGAGCCGTCGGCTCGGAGGTGGGCGGGGGGTGCTAACGCAGCTAACGCAGCTAACGCAGCTAACGCAGCTGCCGGTGTTCGACCGTCAAAGAATTTTTTTTTCTCCTCTCCGTTTTCCGGAGTGTTTTAGTCCATGTCCACGGTGGCCATGTTCTTCCTGTTCTTCCTGTTCCTGAGCTGTCGGGAGCGCGCATACAGCATCAATTTAAGTCACATCCCCACGATTGCGCGGGAAATTCGGACCCCGAACTGCAACAAATTCTGTGGCACACAGCCCGTATAAGGCAACAGACTGATACGCGGATTGACGGTTTTTAATGCTTCACGGCCCGTTAGCACTGAATAAACTGGAAATGCATGTGTAGTTTTTCACAAATCTTGCCTTAAGTCCCTTTAACTTTAATGTCTATAACCTGAGTCAATAATACTTGAGAAATTTTTTTTGTTCAGAGATCAAAGCTTTTATCTCCTTTAAAAAATAAGGTACAAGGTAACGAACAACAATAAAGTACACTTTTGTAACACAAAAAACTAAACACACCAAATAGCTTTTTAGCACAGTTTTAATGGGAACCATGTCTTTAGCAAGGTAATAAGTAACGGCTTCAGTTACTTCTTTCTACGGGTGTCAACGTTTACAATTTTATCTACACGTGTAACCGGGACTTCTAACCGACGTGGAACCGATCACACGTGACGTCATAGATTTATCTTTTTCTACTGCAGTTGCGCTATATGACCACTAGAGGGCTCTGTCTCCATTGAAACGCACTACCTCAGAATCCCATTAAATCAAATCCACTAGTTTTCAGACAAAAGGGCCGTTTCAGCTGTTAACTTGATGGTATGTTCACTAAGTGTCTTTTCACATTTCTTTGATTTGTTGTATATAAAATCCCTCATGTTAGCTTGTGAACTGCTAGCAGTAGCAGAAGGTAGCTAGCAAGCTAATGCTAGCTAGCGTTAGCATCAGTGCCAGCTGCAGCGTGTCTCTCTCTCTCCAGCTTGTTGGGGTGTTTCCATGGCGGCTGGTCTCTCATAGAACCCGTACTGCTGTTATAAACCAGCTTTGCCTGACACAGCCTACACCAGGGGCCGGCAATTAGATTTGGCAGTGGGCCACTTTTTTTTTTGGGCACGTGAATCACGGGCTGCGCATCCATCCGCGGACCGGGGTGGGGTGGGGGGGCAGGAGCACAGCAGTAGAAGCCACAGCCGCTGTGCTCCCTTATATCCTTCTGCGGAGCTCTGCCATGCGCAGGTCTGTGTATCAAAACGTTATTTTAACAGATTGAAAAGAAAACACGTCTTTTAAAATGATTTATAGCCATTGGGATTCGCTTCACGTGCTGACACGCCGTCCCCTGGACCACTGGAAGGAGGATTTTGTCCACTTTCGTCAGTCTGGCTCTGTTTCCTCTTCACCTCCAGCAGTTGAGCTAAGCTAACTACGATGCTAACAGCTGGGATCCAGCCACTGGACGCACAGACACAGAAAAGATATTTATGAGCTTATCTCACTTTGTCAATGATAGGGATAGGGCGTGGGTCCAAAATCTCCAGAGTATTCCTTTAATGACTGGTTACAGAGAAGAAAAAATCTCTACGCTGGATTTCCGGCACCGTGCCGGAGGTCTTCAAGCCCTGCCAGATGGATGACCTGCTGACCTTTAAGGTTCATGTGGCCTCAATTTCTCCATCTTGTCATTATGCCCTCTACAACATCAGAAAGATCAGACCCTTCCTGACCCAACAGGCCCCACAACTTCTGGTTCAGGCTCTGGTGGTGTCACGCATTGACTACTGCAACTCTCTTCTGGCGGGTCTCCCTGCAGGTCCAGTCAAACCTCTACAGAGGATCCAGAAAGCAGCAGCAGGTCTGAGGTCTGGTCTTCAACCAGCCCAGCAGAGCTTATCAAATCAATTCAAATCAAATCAAATTTATTTACACCCTGTTACACACAATAAGTAGCCGCAGCGCTCCACGGTGAAATAACAACAAAATCATAACAATTAAAACAGACGTACAATTTTAAATTTTGTCCATGATCAATTAAAAGGAGCTCTGAAAATAAAAACCAGATCAAATACAGTTAAACAAAGAGCCACTGAGCTGCTGAGAGTCAGAATCCAGCCTGAACACATGAGTTTTCAGCCTGGATTTAAAAAGGCCCGGGTCAGGGGTCAGGGGTCAGTGACGGTTGGCATGTCGGGGGCGGGTCGTTCCAGAGTCTGAGTCCAGCAGCAGAAAACACCCGATCTCCCCGGTGTTTGTATCGGGCTCCAGGGACTTCCTGTAGAGCTGATCTGAGGACCTCAGAGCTCTGTCTGGAACCGCCAACGTTCAGAAGCTCTGTCAGGTCGGGGGAGCGAGGCCGTCAGCGCTCCAGAACAACAGCAAGAGCTTCAAGTCAACTGGAGGAGACGGAAGCCAGTGCAGTGACTGAGAGAACCGGGCGAACGAGAGGAGAACGGGTGACGAGAGAACCGGGGTGTGAACCGGGTTGACGAGTGCGGAAACCGGGTGATGAGCAGAGAACCGGGTTACGAGACGGGACGAGAACCGGGGGTGCGATGAGGAACCGGGGTGACGAGCGACCGGGGGCTGATGAGAGAACCGGGGGTGACGAGAGAACCGGGGTGACTGAGGAGAGACCGGGTGGACGACGAGACAACCGGGTGACGAGAGAACGGGAGACGAGAGACACCGGGGTAGGAGGAGACGTGGTGATGAGAGAACCGGGTGACGAGGAGAACCGGGGGGCGACGAGAGAAACCGGGGTGCGGACCGAGAACCGGGTGACGAGGAGGAACCGGGGTCGAGGAGAGAACGGGGCGACGAGAGAACCGGGGTGACGAGAGAACCGGGGCGACGAGAGAACCGGGGTGATGAGAGAACCGGGTGCGAGAGAGACCGGGGCGACGAGAGAACCGGGGTGACGAGAGAACCGGGGTGACGAGAGAACCGGGGCGACGAGAGAACTGGGTGATGAGAGAACCGGGTGACGAGAGAACCGGGGTGAGGAGAGAACCGGGGTGATGAGAGAACCGGGGTGATGAGAGAACCGGGGTGAGGAGAGAACTGGGTGATGAGAGAACCGGGTGACGAGAGAACCGGGGTGAGGAGAGAACCGGGTGACGAGAGAACTGGGTGATGAGAGAACCGGGTGACGAGAGAACCGGGGTGAGGAGAGAACCGGGGTGACGAGAGAACCGGGGCGACGAGAGAACCGGGGTGATGAGAGAACCGGGTGACGAGAGAACCGGGGTGATGAGAGAACCGGGGTGATGAGAGAACCGGGGTGATGAGAGAACCGGGGTGACGAGAGAACCGGGGCGACGAGAGAACCGGGGTGAGGAGAGAACCGGGTGACGAGAGAACCGGGGTGAGGACAGAACCGGGGCGACGAGAGAACCGGGGTGACGAGAGAACCGGGGCGACGAGAGAACCGGGGTGACGAGAGAACCGGGGTGAGGAGAGAACCGGGTGACGAGAGAACCGGGGTGAGGAGAGAACCGGGTGACGAGAGAACCGGGGTGAGGAGAGAGACCGGGGCGACGAGAGAACCGGGGTGACGAGAGAACCGGGGTGAGGAGAGAACCGGGGTGATGAGAGACCGGGGTGACGAGAGAACCGGGGTGATGAGAGAACCGGGTGACGAGAGAACCGGGGTGAGGAGAGAACCGGGGTGACGAGAGAACCGGGGTGATGAGAGAACCGGGTGACGAGAGAACCGGGTGACGAGAGAACCGGGGTGAGGAGAGAACCGGGTGACGAGAGAACCGGGGCGATGAGAGAACCGGGTGACGAGAGAACCGGGTGACGAGAGAACCGGGTGACGAGAGAACCGGGGCGACGAGAGAACCGGGGTGAGGAGAGAACCGGGGTGATGAGAGAACCGGGTGACGAGAGAACCGGGGCGACGAGAGAACCGGGGTGAGGAGAGAACCGGGTGACGAGAGAACCGGGGTGAGGAGAGAACCGGGGCGACGAGAGAACCGGGGTGACGAGAGAACCGGGGCGACGAGAGAACCGGGGTGATGAGAGAACCGGGTGACGAGAGAACCGGGGCGACGAGAGAACCGGGGTGACGAGAGAACCGGGGTGACGAGAGAACCGGGGCGACGAGAGAACTGGGTGATGAGAGAACCGGGCGACGAGAGAACCGGGGTGAGGAGAGAACTGGGTGATGAGAGAACCGGGTGACGAGAGAACCGGGGTGAGGAGAGAACCGGGGTGACGAGAGAACCGGGGCGACGAGAGAACTGGGTGATGAGAGAACCGGGTGACGAGAGAACCGGGGTGAGGAGAGAACCGGGGTGATGAGAGAACCGGGGTGATGAGAGAACCGGGGTGACGAGAGAACCGGGGCGACGAGAGAACCGGGGTGAGGAGAGAACCGGGTGACGAGAGAACCGGGGTGAGGACAGAACCGGGGCGACGAGAGAACCGGGGTGACGAGAGAACCGGGGCGACGAGAGAACCGGGGTGATGAGAGAACCGGGTGACGAGAGAACCGGGGCGACGAGAGAACCGGGGTGACGAGAGAACCGGGGTGACGAGAGAACCGGGGTGAGGAGAGAACCGGGTGACGAGAGAACCGGGGTGAGGAGAGAACCGGGTGACGAGAGAACCGGGGTGAGGAGAGAACCGGGGCGACGAGAGAACCGGGGTGACGAGAGAACCGGGGTGAGGAGAGAACCGGGTGATGAGAGAACCGGGGTGAGGAGAGAACCGGGCGATGTGCTGACGGCGAGGCGTGTCTGTTCAGAAAGCAGCTGCAGCGTTCTGCAGTTCTGCAGTTCTGCAGCAGCTGCAGGCGGCTCAGGCCAGACGGACGCTCTGATGGAAGCGTTGCAGTCGTCTGTTCTGGAGCTGATAGAAGCAGGATTGTCTTTTCCAGGTCAGAGCGGTTTAAAAATGGCTTCACCTTGGCCAGGAGGCGCAACTGATAAAAACTCGCTCGGACCACGCTGTCAGTCTGTTCGTCAAATCTAAAATCGCTGTCAGAAAGAACACCGAGATTTCTTACAGTGGGTTTAAAATGATCAGACATCACACCAAAGTCTCCAGGCAAGGAGTCACCAAGTAAGACGCAGTCTGTTTTTGCTTCATTAAGATGAAGGAAATTCTGACATAACCGCCGTCTAATGTCAGACATGCGGCCCATCACTGGTTTGACAGCATCACTCCTATGTGAGGACACAGGCAGATAAACTTGCAGGTCATCTGTGTAACAGTGAAATGATCATTTTTGATGCGCAATTATTGATCCCAAAGGCAACATGTAGACAGAAAACAAAATAGGACCCAAAATAGAGCCCTGAGGCACTCCACAGGTTGAAGGGGCAACAGAAGAGGACAAATTGCCGATCCTAACAGAGAAGCTTCTGTTTGATAAGTAGGATTTAAACCATTTTAACACAGTACCACGAATACCGACCATCTCAAGGCGTGACAAAGAATACTGTGATCAATACTGTCAAATGCTGCCGTTAAATCTAAGAGTACTACAGCAACAGGACATTTAGCGTCAACAGCGAGGCCGATATCATTGTGAACCTTCAACAGGGCAGACTCTGTGCTGTGTCTTGACCTAAAACCAGACTGAAATTTCTCAAGAATAGAGTTACGATCTAGAAACACATGGAGCTGTGTAAAAACAACTTTCTCAAGAACCTTTGAAATAAAAGACAGATTTGATGCTGGTCTAAAGTTAGATAAGATACTAGAATCAAGCTGAGGCTTTTTTAGCAGAGGTCTGACAACAGCATGCTTAAAAGCATCAGGGACACATCCAGAGTTGAGAGAAGTATTGATTAAGATCAGGAGGGAGGGCCCCGCAGTGTTAAAAACCTCCTTCAGCAGTTTGGTTAGGAAGATGTCCAAAGAGCAGCTGGTGGTCCTCATACCGTTTACAATGTCTGTGAGGGACGGAAGTGAGGCAGGTTTGAACTGATTGAACACTGCCGAGTACGAGCCCGTCAAATCGGACTGGTCTGGACAGTTACCGCTGCTGCACAGGGCTCTCACAGACTTCACTTTGCCCACGAAGAAAAGATTCAAAAGGATTCAAAGACCTTTATTGTCAGTGCATTTCTGCTAGGGCTGGACGATACAGCCAATCATTTTGTCACGATATAGGTCTTAATTTCGGTCGATACGATATAATTCCGATATCGATATAAATAATACAAAAGCCTCAGAAAAACTGTTAAGAATCATGCACATAATGTACCTGTAAAACTAGAAACTATTTATCCAGGAAGCTCCTCCAGTATAAAATTTTAGAAATAAATTTTTATAGTAAATAATAATAAATGAAAACTACAATATATTAAATGTTTACCTTTTATTTAAGAAATATAAAATCACTGTCAAATAAATGTAAGTTTCACCTTTTTCAATATAAATAGCTTTAACTTTACACTTAACTACAGTTATGTTATTGTTATAGAGTCAAACAAAGGTGCTTCAACCAGGAAGAAAAATAAAAGTGCTCAGAATTACTAAGGTTAAGTACAGATTACTTAAGGTTGTAGTGATTATGGTGACACTGCAATGAATCCCTGTTCTATGTTTTTTTTTTTTTTTTTTTTTTGTGGTATTTGTCTTCACTGTTGCGTCTTTTAAATTGTCGACGGTCCCTGAACCCCGCAGCACTATGGCTGCTCATCAAAATCAATATTGTTTCTGCTTCTTGATCGACACATACTTTTAATGAAAATGAGCTTGCAGCCTGTCGTCCAGCTCACAGCGGCGGGATGGAGGCTCCTTTGTATGTTACTGACATTTTGTTAAAGAGTTATTGAGACCGAAAGTCTGCATCTGTCAACATGCTGCTAACTTCACTGGACTGTTCAGTGAATGATATTCCTAATTCGTGGCCACGAATTACTATTTCATGCACACGATTTATTATTTAGTGGCAACAAATTAGCTTGTGGAAGCTTGTTCAGTGGCGTTTACATCACGAGTTCTCATTTTGCAGCTCAAACTCACGGCGGTGGAGCTAGCTTGTAGCCTGAGCTGAGGACGGCCCGCTGTGGCTGCAGAGCACTGATCACTCTCTTGCGGCGCTTTCTGTTCGGCTTGAATCAGTGGAGCTGTGAACAGCAGTTAGTGACTGTGAAACGCAGACTGTAATGCACTATATCAAAATTTTGTTTAAAACTCATACCACCGTTACTGAATAAAAATATACCGCGGTATATATTGATATCGAAATTCTGTCCAGCACTAATTTCTGCAATGAAACTTTGTTGGCACTCCAAAGAACAAAAACAACAAAACAAAACAAGCACTAAATATATATACAAATAAATAATATTTCAGTGTAAAAGCAAGAGTGCAATAAAGTGCAAAATCTACGCTAAAGTATGCAATAAAAGTCTGGATGTGAACGGCCATTGCACATCAAAGTGAACATTATTATCTGTCAGTTTGAGAGCAGAGGGGTGGGGGAAGAGGACATGTAATGGTGTGATGGAGGCAACAGCTCTGGGGAAAAAGCTGTTCCTCAGCCTGGTGGCCCACTCTGATGGCCTGAAACCTCCTCCCTGACAGTAGGGGGACAAACAGGGAGTGTCCCGGGTGACTGACGGCCACGGAGATGGACCGCGCTCTTCTCTGCACGCGCTTAGTGCACACAGAGTCCAGGTCCGGGAGCTCGGCTCCCACGATGCCCTGTGCCACCTTTACCACCCGGGACAGGTCTTGTCTCTCCTTTGCTGTGCAGGAACTGTACACACTGTGCAGCCCTGGCAGAGGAGGCTCTCGATGGCACCTCTGTAGAAGTTTCTGAGCAGCCGCGGGGCCAGACCCGAAGTGCAGAAAGTCCTCGCAGGTAGAAACAGTGGCGTCCATTAAAGATGATATATGAGGGCTCACCACAGAGCTGATGGTACTGAACAACACTGCAGGACAGTGAGCACTTGCAGAAATAATATTGGACAGGTATTGGGACTTTGCCTCTGTCACTGCCCTCTGGTACTGGGTGAGACTATCCCTCAGCATCTGTAGATTGTCCTTTTTCCATGGTCGTTCGGCCTGGCGGCAGCGCTGTCTCAGGGCCCGTGGAGAGTCATTCAACCAAGGTCAGCTCTTGGTCTGGAGGACCGACACTTGAAGGGAGCTATTAAATCCAGGATGCTGGTGCAAGTGGAGTAGAAAGAAGACAACAGGCTATCCGGATTAATATTATCAGAAACAGGAAGCTCCATGTCCATGAAAGCAGTCGCTAACTCCCCTGCCGTTGAAGAGGTGGGGCCAGGGGTGGGGCCGATGGGAAGAGGTGGGGCCAGGGGTGGAGGGGCGAGAACATCAAACATCAAAGATGACAATCGAATGATCGGAGATGGGCAGGTCTGATATTTCCACTATAGACACGGGCAAACCATAGGAAATTATCAAATCCAGTGTGTGCCCACCTTTATGTGTGGGCCCATTCACAGACTGAGTTGGATCAAAGATGATAGTAGGCTTTTGAAATCATCTACCTGCTGATTGGACGGGCAACAGACGAGTATGTTAAAATCTCCACAAATCAGGATGAGTTCATATTTGGGTGAAACTTCTGCTAAAAATTCTGAGAATTCCTGGATAAAAACCCTGTTGTATTTCGGAGGTCGATATAAATAACTGCACTTCAAATGAGGAATAATTATTTATTAATATATAATAATTATAACAATTATTTACATGCAAATGCTTGACCTTAGTAAAGCATTTGATACCATAGACCACAATTTGCTCTTGTCCAAATTGAACAGATACGGAATTAGGGGTGTGGCTCAGGATTGGATAAAAAACTATCTCACCATAGGGAGCAATATGTTCAATTCAATAATTTCGATTCTGGGAAAAAAAAATATAACTCATGGCATTCCACAGGGCTCCGTCCTGGGTCCCAAATTATTTAACATATATATAAATGATATAGGCTTAGCCCTTAAAAAAAAAGGGTAGTATTTTATTTGCAGACGACACCAGCATCTACAAGAGTCTTGAACAGCTTCTGGAAACTGTGAGCGAAGAACTTGAGACATTAAAAAAATGGTTCGACCATGACAAACTATCTATGAACTTAAAAAAAACTATATATATTATTTTTGGAAATAGGAAGATTGATATATGTACTAAATTGAAAATAAATCAAACAGAAATAGAGAGGGTAAGCAACACTAAGTTTTTGGGTGTAAATATTGATGAAAAGTTGAATTGGAAATTGCATGTAAACTATCTCAAAAGTAAAATAGCGAAAACCATCGGTATAATGTGTAAAATTAAACATTCTGTAAACAAAAAATCATTGCACTTACTGTACAATACCCTCATCCTACCATATTATCACTATTGTTAAGAAATATGTGGGAACACCTACAAGTCCACACTTCAACCAGTTTTCTATTATTATACTAACGCCCAAATAAACGCCAATTTGACCCCCTAAACATGCACGAAAACTCACCAAACTTGGCATGCACATCATGACTGGCGAAAAATTTTATAAAATCCAAAAACGCACACCATTGGCTCTCTAGCGCCACCTATATCCCAAAAAACGTCTAAAACAGTAGCTACGGACCACAGGAATGTCGTAGAGAGATCAAACCAACACTCACGTGTTCCTCTCATCAAGATCTACATTTCACGCACTGACACCCCTGACCTAAATCCAACAGGAAGTCCACAATTTCCCTTTCAAAGTAAAATTTTGCTCAAAATCACTCCTCACGAAAAAATTATCTCCTCCGAGACCGTTTGTCGTACAAACATAAGAATCACGCGACAGGATAGAGGAAAAATTTCTCTACAAAAGTTGTGAACAACTGTCAAAAGTCTAACGGTGTGGATTTTATTAGCATTCAAAGTTGGAAGTCTGAAATCCTGCCTTGCTCCTGCCCTCATCCGTTATAATGGGGAAAAACTGAAAAAAGTCGCCTTTTTTTATCACCTCGAACAAGTGGCGACTGTGGCTAAACTGTGACTCCTATCGACAAACCGAGCACACGTAAAACATCACCAGGTTCTCCCAAACAAGATGATGTAACATAAGTGTTCAAAATTTCATGATCTCTGTACGTTTTCACAGGTATGAAAAGGTGTGTGCTCAGGATTTTTTTTGCTCACAGTTATAATGGAGCCGGATAGGGAAAATTCTCATGCTTCTCACAAACTGAGGCCTCTACGGTCCAAACTAAAAGTGTGACTGCTCTGAAAGCCTCACCAACTGAAAGACAACTAATTTTCCTATCAAACGTGATATTTTTTGTTCAGTTTAGCCAAACAGGAAAGGAATTAGGAGCAGTTGTTTCCCATACAGAAACTTTAATTTTCTCCTCTCTCCACTCTAACGGACATGACCATATATGGGCATACAGTGCAGTTACACAGCTGACAGCAGCTGTCAATCAAACTCTGACACTCAGTGCCTTCATTCAGTGACTGTCAAAAGCAGATGGGAGAAGCTAACAGCTACATGTTAGTGGATGACAGATGCTAACAGCTACATGTTAGTGGATGGGAGATGCTAACAGCTACATGTTAGTGGATGACAGATGCTAACAGCTCTATGTTAGTGAATGGGACATGCTAACAACTCCATGTTAGTGGATGACAGATGCTAACAGCTCCATGTTAGTGGATGGGACATGCTAAGAACTCCATGTTAGTGGATGACAGATGCTAACAGCTCCATGTTAGTGGATGGGACATGCTAAGAACTCCATGTTAGTGGATGACAGATGCTAACAGCTACATGTTAGTGGACAGGACATGCTAACAACTCCATGTTAGTGAATAACAGATGCTAACAGCTACATGCTAGTGGATGGGAGATGCTAACAACTCCATGTTAGTGGGTGAGAGATGCTAACAGCTACATGTTAGTGGATGGGAAATGCTAATAACTCCACGTTAGTGGATGACAGATGCTAACAGCTCCATGTTAGTGGATGGGACATGCTAACAGCTACATTTTGGTGAATGGGAGATGCTAACAGCTACATGTTAGTGGATGGGAGATGCTAACAGCTACATGTAAGTGGATGGGAGATGCTAACAGCTATATTTTGGTGGATGGAAGATGCTAACAGCTACATGTTAGTGGGTGGGAGATGCTAACAGCTACATGTTAGTGGATGGGAGATGCTAACAACTACATGTTAGTGGATGACAGATGCCAACAGGTACATGTTAGTGGATGGAAGATGCTCACAACCCGCATGTTAGTAGGCGGACGTCTCAGTCATGGGCCGGCGGGGAGGCTCGGTCCAGACCAATGCCGCTTGCGGCTTTAAATCTCTTTACTTTTGCTTCTGTCAATAATGGCATTTTTGCCATTACCAATTTTGGCTAGTTTACTACATTATTGGTTAATTAATAACATACAGTTATATATAATATTGTTATTTTTATTACTGCATTTATTAACATACTCATATCAATATATACAACACTTAGATATTGTAGTCATTGTTGGTCATCACTATATCATTCTATATCTGCAAATCTCGAAAAAAAAAAAATCAACAGTCAGGAGGAATGGTGCTGAATGTAAACTTTAAGTAAGACACAATATAATCACCAGTGTAGGGCAGGCAAGGGGGGCTATATTGCTTGAAGACCACCATCTTCTTGTGGTACACTCCCAAATCTTGTCTTTTTAATGCACAGTACAGGACACTCAGACAGGGATGGTCCTGCTGCCCGGGGACTGACCTCCTCAGGCAACCGGTCCACAAACACCTGGTCTTTTTAATGCACCTCACACTAACAAAACAGAAAATCAATTTAAAAACACCAGCACCATTCAGCATGACTGCTGATACACTTCATAATATTTTTGATGTAATGATTGTAGTGATGATGACAATGGTGACGATAATGAAAACTAGAAAAAATTTGCATTTCCTGCAGAAAATGCAAGTGTGAATGCTGAGCTGAAAATGTTAGACTGCAATGCAGAAGAAGTTCAAGAAGTAAGGTTTAAAAAAGGAGAAAAAGTTATGAAAATAATTTCAAAAAATTTAAACTTGAAAAAGTTTGAAAACGTTGAAAGAAGTTGAAAAAACGTGATAAAGGGTTGAAAAAGCTGAAAAAACTTGAAAAGGCTTAAAAGGTTCGAAAAAGTTGAAAACAGATGAAAAAAAACTTGAAAAAGGTTGAAAGAGTTGAAAAAAGCGGAAAAAGTTGACAAAGGCTGAAAAAGTTTGAAAAAGTTGTAAACAGCTGAATAAACTTGAAAAAGTTGAAAAAAAGTTTAAAAAAAACTTGAAAAAGTTGAAAAAAGTTGAAACAACTTGAAAAAGGTTGAAAAAGTTTAGAAATTCGAAAAAGTTGAAAAAAGTTGAAACAACTTGAAAAAGCTGGAAAAAGCTGGAAAAAAATTAAAAAGGTTGAAAAAGTTTAGAAAGTTCGAAAAAGTTGAAACAACTTGAAAAAGGTTGAAAAAGCTGAAAAAAACTTGAAAAGGTTAAAAAAGTTTAAAAAGTTCAAAAAAGTTTTAAAAAGTTGAAAAAGCTTGACAAAGGTTGAAAAAGTTTGAAAAAGTTGAAAAAAACTTGAAAAAGGTTGAAAAAGCTGAAAAAAGTTGAAAAAGTTTGAAAAAGTTAAAACTTGAAAAAGTTGAAAACTGCTGAAAAAAGTTGAAAAAAGTTATAGAAAGCTGAAAAATTTTCAAAAAGGTTAAAAGTTGACAAAGCAGAACAGAGCAGTAAAGAGCAGTGGAGTCAGTGTCAGAGTAACAGAGGATCAACAGAGCTCCAGTCTTAATGGAAAAGTCCAGACTAATCAAGCAGCAGCAGCACAACAGGTGTGTCTGTTGCTATGGAGACCAGCTGCACAGCAGCCATGACAGTGAATCAGCACTTTTTAATGCAGTGCGCATGGTTGAAGAAATGTGTCTCGAGATCCCAGAGATGAAATTGAAAAAGATTTTCACACAGTCAGATTCAGAAGTCTTTCATGAATTTTATGGTGCAGAAATCATGTCTGTAGGATCATCCATTCAGCCACACCGAGGGTGCGAACATGAGTGAACGTTTGGATTTTAGCGAGAAAATCTTAACCTGACAGTCCAGATGGACAGTTTCATGTCCGCCACGGAAATATTTCACAAGTCCATCTGGGTAGCCGCTCTTCCGATTTGATTTCAGAGGCGGGACCTTCAAAACAATCAGTAGCTGGCGATTGGACGACCGTTCGAACCAAGAAGAAGACGATTGGACGACCGTTCTGATTGACACGCGACACACTCACCACGGACCAATCCACATCAAGCCACGGTGTGATGTAGCTTATGTGCTGCTGAGAAGCAGTAGACATCGTTTCCTGACAAAAAGGCTTGAAGTGATGTTCTGTGCTCCTCTTTCAAAGAAGAAACTGAGTCGCTTTCTTATAAAACTGCAGATATTGCCGTGTCCACAGAGATCGCTCCGCATGCCGCCATTGTTTTCCAACTTTTTCCAGCTTCCCGCTGTCGTCACGTCTTTCGTCACGTCCGCTCCTCCCGCAGCTCCCGCCTCTTTCCCCTGATTGGGCCGGTGACATTTTATCAGAGTGAAACCATTGGTCTGTGGAGCGCTGCAAGATGGATCTGCAGGATTTAGGAGCTGAATCAGGCCCGTCTGCTGTGCAAGGTTAAGAAACTCTCTCTCCAAAATGCACTGGAGCGGATCGGAGAAAATTCTGCACTCTCCTCAAACAAATGCACCTGGAGAGAGAACCGTCTGACACGGAGACAAAGTGACTCAATTGTATGGGTCACAAGAAAAATGCCTACGTTTTGAGGGCTTATTGTGCAGATTGAGCCAGAAATGTGGCCGTACGGACAAGAATACAATTTTTTTTTGGTTTAAAACGAGAGCTTCCCACACTCTAAATTCCTTTCTCCCACTCTGGCCTCTCCAATACACACCCATTATAAACTCCAAAAACGGCTGAAATTCTCTCTGTACTTGAAGGCTCACAGTTTAAATTTGGGAAAAGATCTTGAAATGATATTACAAACCTGAATATAGGACAGAAATGCCTACGTTTTAAAAGTAAAATGACTTGTCTACATGAAAGTATGACGAAGTTAAAATGTTTCAAAGTTGAAGGAGTTGAAGGGTCAGTTGAAGGGTTTTCCCATCCACTTCCATGTTAAAAATAATTTTAAAAAGTTGAAATATTTCAAAAAGTTGAACAAAGTTGAAAAAGTTTAAAAAGGTTGAAGAAAGGGTTTAAGAAGTTGAACATTTTAAAAGTTGAATGGTTAAAATCGGTTAAGATTTGAAGAAGTTATAAGGTTTCAAAGTTTGAAAAGATCTCCATCCGTTAACATGGGGCAAAAAGTTGCACAAAAGTTGAAATATTTCAAAAAGTGTAAAAGATATTAAAAAGCTAGAACATTGCAGGAATGTCTTGTTTCTGTTTTCGCCGTCCACTTTTCTTTTTTTATTGTAATTTTTCAGATGCTGTTCACCAGTTTCTCTGGATTTTATGATATCCCTATCTGGCTCACACGTCCCTTCGTCTTCCTCGGTATCGCTATTGATTTTTTTTCTTTATTGCTTGTCCCCCTCTCGTCTGTCCCGCACCTCTCAACTGTTGCCGGAATGCACAGACCGGTGATGTTTAGCGCCTGTAATACAGAGACCTCATTGGCCGAGTAGAGTCACGTGGGATGGCTGAACTCGTACGTAATTGGTCTGTGTGTTTTCTGAGCTGACAAACTAATACCGTAAACACTAGAAAAGCTGCGCCGGTAAACTAGGAGCGACTCGTCAAATTTAAACCCTGTTAGTTTATACAAGTCCGGGTCCGTATTGGACGGCATCTGGGTCCGGATCCGGACCGCGGTCCGCCAGTTAGTGACCCCTGGTCTAGCCTGTAGTAGACATAAACTTCCATCTTTTTTTCATTAAATGATGGGGAACAATTAACAGGATGGATACTCAGAACACACCATTTAGAAGATAGAGGAATCAAGGTAGAGGTCATTTGTGAGATATACTGTGTCACCTGACTCCAAAATCGAATCTCACACTCCCACAGACAATGGTAGAGAGTGCCTTGATATTCACTGCATTTAAAGCAAAGATCTGGAATGCTCGGGTTAAATCTGTTCAATTTTGCAGGAGTAGCGTAAAGTCTCATTATCCACTTGTATTGTATCAAGCGTAGACGGGTGTTAGTGGTCCCAGTTTGGGCCCTAGAGCATATTGTACTCCATTCCTCCAGAGAAATGTCTTCATTTAGATCTAGTGACCATTCATGTCTTTTTCTGTCACAGTTATCCTTGTTGTTATTAACCAAAATTCTGTATAGTTGAGCAACCCGCCCCTTGCTGAAGCAATTCTGTATGGAGAATGATTCCAGCATGGATAATGGAGGTTGCTGAGATGAATTATTTAGACGAGATGAAATAAAGCTTCTGATCTGCAGGTATTTAAGGAAGTGTTTGTTCAGGATATCGAATCTAGTTTTCAGATCATCAAACCACAACAAAGAGTTGTTTGAATTTCATTGTATTGCTACATGTGACTGATGATGGTTCCTCCTGTAGCCTCTGGACCCTGTTTATATATGAACTGGATGTAGATACAAGAACCTGTCTGTCCTGTCTCCTTCTCCTGTCCCCTCACCCCAACCAGGACAGCAGGAAGACCACCTCTGAGCCTGGTTCTGCAGGGTTCTCCTCTGAGCCTGGTTCTGCAGGGTTCTCCTCCTCTGAGCCTGGTTCTGCAGGGTTCTCCTCCTCTGAGCCTGGTTCTGCAGGGTTCTCCTCTGAGCCTGGTTCTGCAGGGTTCTCCTCTGAGCCTGGTTCTGCAGGGTTCTCCTCCTCTGAGCCTGGTTCTGCAGGGTTCTCCTCCTCTGAGCCTGGTTCTGCAGGGTTCTCCTCTGAGCCTGGTTCTGCAGGGTTCTCCTCTGAGCCTGGTTCTGCAGGGTTCTCCTCCTCTGAGCCTGGTTCTGCAGGGTTCTCCTCCTCTGAGCCTGGTTCTGCAGGGTTCTCCTCCTCTGAGCCTGGTTCTGCAGGGTTCTCCTCCTCTGAGCCTGGTTCTGCAGGGTTCTCCTCCTCTGAGCCTGGTTCTGCAGGGTTCTCCTCTGAGCCTGGTTCTGCAGGGTTCTTGCTCATGCGGATCTGTTGGGTTTCTCTGTAAAGTGTCTGAACCCACCATGTTGTAATTGGCACTTCATAAATAAAGCTGAATTGAATTGAATTGAATTGAATTGATTTGTCCTTATATAAGTCTAAAAGCTTTGTTATACCCTTATTTAACCAATTTTTAAATCCCAAATCTTTATTGGCTGGGCTAAAATGTTCATTGCCCCAAATCGGTGTAAAAGAAGATAGTACTGGTAAATCCTCTAAATATGTGTGGACTTCATACCAGACCACAATAGAATTTTTCACAAAGGGACTTCTTGTTTTTTTCAACAAAATTTTTAAGGGGGCAGAATACAAAAAGCTATATAGTGTCGATTCCCCTGAGGACAGACGCTCCACTTGTAGCCAGGGTAAATCTACTCCCTCATGAAACCAGAACATGGCGGCCCTCAACTGGGCTGCACAATAACACCACTGAACACTGGGCAGCTGTGGACCGCCCGTCGTACAGCAAGTAAAGAAGGGACAGCCTCAGCCTTGGTCAGAGGTGGAAAGAGTACAAAAATATTATACTCAAGTACAAGTACTGTTACTCTGATGTGATTTTACTTATGTACAAGTAAAGTTACCTGTCAAAAAATCTACTCCAGTAAAAGTAAATGATTTAAAATGTACTTGAGTAAAAGTAAAAAGTTACTTTTTAACAACAGGTGTTTTCTGCCTCTATTGTGTTGTGCAAAAAGGAAACGAGGACATGCATACGTACATATCAATTAAACCGTTTTATTTACAGGTAGTGAAGCAAATTCAATTATATACATGAACTGTCTGAATATATACCGTATTGGCCCGAATATAAGACGACTCCGATTATAACACGACCCCTATTTTTCAAAGGTCACTTTGTGAAAAAAAAAAAAATGCTGAAGACAATAAGGTCACTCATAAAAGAAATTTTTATTATACAATTATTATAAACTCAAAAACTCACAACTGAGATAACATTTCACGAGATATAAAATGAAAAAATAAGAACCTCAAGGGTCCAAACTGCATAAATGATGTAAATAACTGTCCAGGTCCTTCAGCTGAATCAGGCTCTGGTGGTGGACATTCCGTCTGTCCGTCTTTCAGAGACGTCTTCTCTCTCCCTTCTATCAGTCTCTCTGAAGCGTCTCTCAGGACCACGGAAAGCTTTTCTCATAGCGTTAGCATCTGGAGTGTTTTTTCTGTGCTCTCCAGTCAGAACGAGGCTCTGCTCCACCAGACCTCCTGGCGGCTTGGCAGTAGTTTGATGACTCTGCTGCGTTGATCACCATCAGTTTAAAGTTGGTATCATAACTTCTCCTCTGTTGTTGCTCAGTTGTCCAGCGTTCAGCCCCTTTGTTCCAGATGATCCGCCATTTTTCATCAGATCATTTGATCTCATTTCATCGCTCCACTCGCTCTCTGCTCAGTGATACTTTGGCTCCATCTAGCGGCGCGGATGCGTATTGACCATCTACCGTAAGTCCGCGATTATAACACCACCCCACTTTTGAGGATGCAGTTTCTGGAAAAAAACATCGTCTTATATTCGGGCCAATACGGTACTCGCTCTACCACTGAAGCTGGATGAGCCCAACACACATGAAGCTCATGACAAGTGTGTCCACTGCTGCCTGTGGTCCACGTCTGCCGTCCTGCCGTCATGGCGTCCAGTTCAGGTTGTTCGGCAGCATTCCTGGAGGCCCCAGTGTTGGTTCCGTGTTGCCACACCGTCACCAAAGGCCTTCAGCTCTGATGGATGTCTCCTCTGAAAACATAAATATACAAATATTTTCATTACTATGTAAATCACTACCTTTATTAAATACTCAGCATTTTATTTATTATACTCATAGATATGTTTCTACAGCTAATGCATTTGTGCATCAGAATGCAAAATTTGGTCACAGAAACATATGAAGTATGAGGTACATAACAAACAAGAGAAACTGTGATCTAAATGATGGATGTATTCACACAGTGTGTCTTGGTTTGGTTCAAATAACGATCTAATGAAAGAACAGATAAAACAAACCATTGTGATTTGTTCATCTGTTTTGAGGATGCTAATGGAAAAGATTTAGGGCTCCCACTCTGACATTACAAGTGGAGGCTTGAAAAAAAAAAACCTGTGGTCTGGCGTTTGCATGTCAGCAGAGAAAAATGGAGACTGGCTTCAGAATCAGCGCCTCCATCCTGTCTGCTGGAGTGTGAGCAGTTATTTTGGAAAACGGAGGGAAGAAAGTGTCCGTTTATGAAAAGATGGCATCATGAATGACTCTGCTTTCCCAGCTGTAGGATTACCAGGTTAAGACAGACGCTAAATAACTAGCTTGCACATTTGCATTTATCATGAGGCGATAAAAGAGTGAAAAAGCTGCCGAGTCGTGCCTGGACTGTCCAGACCACGGGGGGAAGCAGCTGCAGGATGTTTGCTGTGGGACCTGGAACACTGATCACGTCAGGCTGGCAAAGTGAACTTGGTTAGCCAGCCGAATAACAGCATTAGTTAAAACGAGAAACACGACTTACCTCAACATGCCTGCGCACAGGAGCCAGGGTGCACGGTGTCTTCTGTATCTGTGTCCTGGACCTCTCCACGGTCGTCCACCGCCACGCCTTCGCCTGTCTCCATGCTCGCCATGTCTGTCTCCATGCTCGCCATGTCTGTCTCTGCTGCACCCATCAACTCTCCCTCCCGAGATTCAACCACAACGGTTTTCTCTTCTCTGTTTCAGCCTTTTTTCCTTTTCTTTTTTTTTTTTTTTACTCAGTAATATTTGTGATGTAAAAAGTACCGGAGTACATTACTTAAAAGAAACTGTACTTAAGTAAAAGTAAAATTACACTTTTTAAAAAGTACTTGAAAAAGTATAAGTACACAAAAAAGCTACTCAATTACAGGAACGCGAGTAAAGTAATTCGTTACTTTCCACCCCTGTCCTTGGTTTCCTATTTTTCTAGCTAAAACTCAAAAACAACTGTCTAACTTTTGAAAAGAATGAGGGTGGAGGAGCTAAAGGGATCGACTGGAACAAATACAGGAGCCTAGGCAAGACTGACATTTTAATTGCACTTATTCTGCCCAGTAAGGATAGTGGTAGGGTCATCCATCTTTTAATGTCTTCAGATATTGAAACTAATATGGGTTCATGGTAGAACTGATGTCTTCTACCTTCGGGGTTATGTTAATATTAAAGCCACTGGTCGCATTTATAAAGGGGTGGGGTACTATCGGTTTTCTTCCCTCACCCTCGTTTAGGAGCATAATTCAAGATTTCTCTTTATTCACTTTAAACCCGAAGAAGCTACCAAATTCACTCAACAAACCTAAACTGGATGGTATTGATTTTCTCAAATCTGAGAGAAACATTATAGTGTCACCTGCAAATAGTGCAAGTCGATGTTCCAAGTTCCCTGCATTAATGCCACGTATAGCAGGATGCAGTCTTATTGCTAATGTCAGTGGCTCCATTGCCAATACAAAAAGTAAAGGTGAGAGCGGTGAGCCCTGTCTTTTGCCACGGGAAAGTTTAAACGGATGAGATGTCACCCTTCATTAGCATGAATAATATTTAAGACTCTCCTCACATTATGAAAACCTTGACGGTTCTTCACAAAAGCATTTTGGTCAGCATGTGTATTGAATGGCAGGACTCTCTCAAGTCTCATGGATAGGGCTTTCACTATGATTTTTGCATCAGCGTTCATAAGAGAAATTGGTCTGGAAGAGCCACATTCAGTCGGCGGCTTCCCTGTCTTCAAAATGAGTGTAATTAGAGCGCTTTGTAGTGAAGGGGGGAGGCGTCTGCACTCAAAGGCTTCTGTGTACATTTCTATTAATGCACCTATTAGTTTGTCTTTAAATAATTTATATATATATCAATGGGCAGTCCGCCTGGTCCTGCGGCTTTTACACTTTTCAAACTGCAAATGGCATTACAGATATTTCTAACGTCTATTTGTTCATCCAACCAAAGCTTTGACTCTTCTGAAATGGTGGGGAATTCTAACCCATTGAGAAAATTGTTCTGATCAGTGGATTCTGTTGGATAAATCGATTAGTAAAGTGTACTGTAAAATGACACAAATGATTGATTCATTTCCAATGGGTCAGTTGTAATATAACCTTTTTCATTTCTAATTGCATTTATAGCCTTTTCTGAATTTTGTTTTCTTTTTTTTTCATTATTGCCAGGCGAGCAACCAACTGGATCTTTCCCCTTGTTCATAAAGACTGTTTAAGTCTTAAAAGGCTACTTCAGCTTTCTGTGTGGAGAGTACTTCATATTCGGCCTTAAAGCTCGGGTCGGCAATCTTGGAAAACTAGCATGTAGCACGAATGCAGCATCTCCCCAAGGCTCCGCCCAGCTCCCGCCCCATTGGAGGAGCTCCCGTTGGGAGCGAACGCACTGGACGCGGAAGCGCCGCGCGCACGGAGTTTGTGATGGCCTCCAATGTTATGAACCTTCCTGACTGCTGCACACGACACTCACAGCAGCGCAGCGCGCCGCTCCCTTCCTTCTATTTTTCACGCGAGCCGCGAGCGCCGAGAGCGCCGTGGCAACGCGCTCTGAACCAGGGCCAGCGCACGCCATTGAAATGTACGCAGGGGGCTGGTAGAACGGCGAAGGGATTTGATTGGTTTCTTAAGAGCGGCCCGCGCCTTTTTTACTGTCCTGTGGCCGCTACAGTTGTCAGATTTTTTTCCGCACCTTTTTCCGTCCACATAATGTAGTGACTTCTCCCAGGGGGCAGGAGCGTTTCACTCAGGATGACAAAAAGGCCTTTTGGACAACATCGTCTGCCCTAGCTTTAAGGGCCAACAATTTTTGTTTAGTTGCTACTGAATTATCAAGGCACACCGCTCTCTCCAACTCTAATTTCCATGTCCAAATCGTTCATTTTTTTGTTTGAATTTATTAAATTTAGAGCCAGTGAAACTAATCATCTGACCTCTGATATACGCTTTAAAAGCCTCCCACCAAGTGGTGGCAGACGTCTGATCTGTGTTGACAGTAAAATATAAATCTGTATGTTCACCCACATATTTGATAAATTCAGTGTTACGCAGCCACCATCTATTGTCCCTTCTGAGTAATCGAGAACCGCTGTAGAGTAATGAAGTGGGAGAATGGTCCCACAGAACAGTGCTATCATATTGGCAACCTGTTATACTGGGCAGCAAGGATCTAGAAACTAAAAAATAGTCCATACAAGATTAAGTTTTAAGAGACGACGAGAAGCATGAAAACTCTTTTTTCGCTGGGTTTTGCACTCTCCAAGGATCACAGAGATTCAGTTCGTCTAAGAAACGTAACTTTTTACTGCTGTGGGAGTGAGAAATAGCCACAAAGACAATCGAGGAATCTAGTTGTTTAATCCTGGTGATAATCTGCTTCAATTTAATTAATTTAACCATTCCCCTCACAATTTCCGCCCGAAATTTCTACTGAAGACGTACAGAAAGTAAAGTGAATGCTGTTCTTGAACTGTTTGGAGTACATGCATGGTTGGGGTCTCATTTGAAAGCTGACAACCTGTATTTTCACCCAGTGCAGTCAGAATTACTCTAGGTGCTACTGCCACAGATTTATTTATGTTGCAGCACACTGAATTAGGATGAATTTCATTCTCGCCTGAATTTTTTTTCCCTCATAAAACACCTGGAAATAAGTCTGGAAGCACTGTGAGAGCTTGAAAACACAATTTTGCTAAAGCCTGGGGTCTTACATAGTTCTGGTCAAAATGTCAGAGAAGTAATACAAGAAATGAGTGTTTCACACATGTATTTGTACTGCTATGCCCCGGTGGGGTCAATTTTGGACATCCTCTGTATACCCCCTGGATGCCCTCTGTACAATGGTATATGTTGGTTTTTGGCCCATTTTTACATTATTTTCACTCCAAAAACTCATAAAGTACTCAAACAATCACTTCAGAGAGGCTTCAGTGTGGGATAAGGCCCTCAGATTGAGAGGAGCAGGGACAGACAGCAGCTGCATCCCTCAGCAGATATCTGAGAAGTCACAAAACCCCGCCAGCGGGCCAGCCAGCCATTCAGCAAGCTCATTGGCTACCAGCCCTGTCAGTCAAACGTTTCTACCGACGTGATTGGCTCAGAAACATCTATGACAAGTGATGACGACTGATGACGAGGGTCCATCAGTCTCGGCAACAGTTGGCTGGTTAGCCATCGGAGGCAGCGATGAGTCACTTGATTGGTTGAAATGTGATGAATAAGCAACAAAAACCGTTCAGTCGCCATATCGAATAGGTCAGCGCGAGTGAAACTTTTATTTCTGATAAAAATATGGATTATTATGGGATGCGCACGTGGAGAGACACGCCGCGTGCGTGCGTGGTCCTCTGCGGAAGGATATACCGGAGCACAGTGGCTGAGTCTACGGCTGCTACTGCTGTGCTCCGGTGTATCCTTCCGCAGAGCGCGATGCTTGTGCAGATCTGTGTGGATCAAAACCTTATTTTAACAGATTGAAAAGAAAACACGTCTTTTAAAATGTTTTATAACCATTCGGATTTACTTCATGTGCTAATACGCCGTCCCCTGGACCGCTGGAAGGAGGATTTTGTCCACTTTCGTCAGTTCGGCTCTGTCTCCTTTTCACCTCCAGCAGTTGAGCTAAGCTAACTACGATGCTAACAGCTGGGAGCCAGTCACTGGACGAACAGGCACAATAAAGGTATTTATAAGCTTATCTCACTCTGTAAATGATAGGGATAGGGCTTGGGTCCAAAATCTTTGGAGTATTCCTTTAAACTTGGTTTCTTGGAACCTGTAGCTTTGCAGTGACATATCCTGATAAGTGCAATAAAGGAAACCTGCATTGTGAGTGATACGAGAAGGCCCAAAAAGAACAAAACAAATAACAAAATGCTGCCAAATCCCAAAACCCGAGTGATAAAACCCCTTTGCTGTAATCCCGAACAATACAGCTACTAATACTCCCCCCCCCCCCCCCCCCACCCCACCCCACCCCCGTCTGTGGGAGTGACCATACGCAAAGACGGATTCAGTGAAAATCAGGGGAACTGAACTGATATACAACCTTTGTGCACCTTTACAAACTAAGGCGCCAAAGGGAGAAGACAAAACAAAGTAAATAGAAAGTTATGAATCTGAGGATCCCCTCGAAAACAAGATAACTTATCTCAAGGGGCTATTCCTCATAATAAAGAACTGCTCACAAATAAATAAGCATGAAACTTAGGAGTCTCCCGGCAACAATTTGGCAGTTTCACGAATGTAAGAATGAGATGTTGAACATCTAAGCCTCTCTTATAGTTGTTTTAATGGGCCAGTTCAAAAACACGGGCCCTGTACAAGACGGTAGTTTATCAACCAGCAACGGAGTAGACAGGAGTGGCAACATGGCTGATAATAATAGCTTTAAAAAAAAAAAAAAACACACCTCTGTCTTTTTTTATAGGTGTAAACACAATCCTCATGTTCTATTTAACCTTAGATTCAGAAATAATAGAAAGTAATAGTATTAACATAATATTACAAGGTGGGTACATTACACTCAGCAAATGGAAATTCTTTTAAAGGAGTCATATTATGCAAAATTCACTTTAAAAAGGAGTCTTTACAGTCATGTTGCCTCCCAGAGCCTCTGTATGACCCCCCACAAGTGAAACATTCAGTCACCTCCCTCAACTGTGGCTCCACTTTTAAGAAAATATACACTCAAACACACGGTTCTGAAATCTCCCTCTTTCTGACGTCAGGAAGAGGAACGCCCCCCCCCCCGGAAGAGAACCAGCCTTTGGCCGGCCCCCCAGGTCGCTCATTTCGGCTGTATTTTCTCATCCATCGCCAGTGTTTTCATAAAGTCAGCTCCTCCCCCGTCTTCAGGTGGGTCAGCTGACCAGCTGACAGTTTTTGCTAACTTAGCCACAGTTAGCTCGATGGGAACGTAGCGGAGCTCCTCTCCCCAGCAGAGAGGCTCTTTGAGTCGGCCGCGGCTGTGACGGCGCCCGGGCGTCTGACTTCCAGGGCCGAGTCGGGGCCAACTGGGTAAACGGCCCGGAGCTGCTCCACGGAAGCTGGTCCCGAAGCCGGCGGAGACGCCGGGCCGCTCCTCTCCTCGCCGGGACGCTGCGAAGCTCCGGAGCCCAGCGGAGGCGCACTGCGCCCGGGCGCAAAGTCAACACACACCGGCAGCGCCGTCCGGTGAAGAGGGCTGCTCCTCTGAGAGGCTCTCTGCTCTCGATGTCACACCAACAACACATGATATAAACAGAAAATAAAATAAAACACGCCTCATTTCCCTTCTGTAAGGTCGCTCTGCTCGTCCAGCCACATTGATCTGTAATTTATAGACGTCCATCAAGGATGAGTTCATGGTTTATGTTTTGATCTCAAATGAGAGCTTTTCTTTATCCAATAGTTCCTGTTGTTTGGTTCATTCTATATAAAAACAGTAATTTCCACTTTGCTGCTGTCTGTTCTGTTCAGCTGATTCTCTCCTCCTGAGGCGGCGGAATAACAACATATAGGAAAAAGTTTACGTCTGTGAGGTTGTGCATTGTGTTTTATTTTGAAACTTCCGGTGTAACTTCCTGTAAGGTGCTTTCTTAACGACAATGAATTTATGAGGTGGGCGTGGCCAGATGCGTTCAAGTTCATCACGGAAAATAGTCTGTCCTATTCCTCAGAGCCACTTTTTAGACCCTCACACTCCGAACAGAGGACGAATTTGGGGCAAACAAACTTATATACTATGTTTTTGGGCATCCATGACCGATATGACGTGACTGAAAAATAGCATAATATGACTCCTTTAATAGTTCAGTGTCTACCCTGAGTCTTTTACTCACATGGCCTCCAAGTTAAGTGTTCATTAAGCGTCCATCTCAGGTCTTCCTGACATAGTCTGTACGTTTCAGATCCTCGATGAATTTTTCGGCGTGTATTAGAAAGGTGAACTGGCGTGTCTGTCTGTCGACCGTCACTCGGAGCTTGGCGGGGTACACCATTCCATAGCGGACATCCAGGGATCTCAGCTGTTGTTTCACCCCGTCAAAGCGACTCCTCCGCCGCAGTAATTCTGCAGATAGGTCCGGAAAAAAACAAGACCTCTTGCTCGCCGTAAAGAACCTTTCCTTTGGACCTGGCAGCACACATTGCTCTGACTTTATCCTGGAAGTTTAGGAATTTAATGATGAGGACTCTCGGTCGGGGGGATCTGGTGCCTTAGGTCCCCGTAGGAATCCTGAGAGCTCCCTGAATGACAGGAGGCGAGGGAAACGCTGCGGGACCCAGAACTTCAGGAAGCCATCTCTCCAGAAACGTGTTTGCATCAGGATTTTCAGCTTTTTTGGGTAGGTTAACCAACCTGAGGTTTGATCTCCTCGAGCGGTTTTCAAGATCGTCCACCTTGAATGTGAGTTGCTCGACTTGTTTGATGAGCTTGTCGGTCTTGCTTTCCCCGAGTGAATGGCGTCCTCGAATTTACTGATCCACTCTTCTGCCTCGTCTATGCGACCAGAAAAGTCTGTCACATCTCTGTTAACATCCCTGGATTGCTTTCAAGACACCGTCCAGTTTTGTGGCAAAGTCGTTGCTCATCAGGTCCAGTCTTTGATTCACATCCAGGTTTGGGTTCGTATCGGCGGGTGCTGTAGCAGGCTGGGGTTAGCGTTTTCTGTCGGGCTAGCCATGACATTAGCATCCCACTTGTCGTCGTCCACGGCACAATCTGCTGCGTTTTTCTCTTATTTTTTTTTTCCAACGGCATTATAAATGTGGCGTAATCTGCACTCTTGGCAGTGCTGGTTGACTGTTGAGTTTGTGTTTTTTGACAAAATAATGAAGGATTTTAGCCGAATTTCACCGGGAGCTCACAGAGACACGTCTACTCAGCTCAGTGGCATGGCCGTCTCGTGACTCTTCTATGAATTTATAAAAGTAGTTGAGAAAGATAAAATACTCATTTTAAGGTTAAAGAAGGTGACATAAGACCATTAGTTATCACCGATGCCTTGGGACTATTATGCAACATCTTAGCCCATGTAATAAAGGACGATGAAAACCCAAAATGTAATAGGGTTGTGAATAGAAAATCCCTCTGCACACGATGAAATACCTTCTCTGCATCAAGGGAGAGGGCAGCAGTAGGACTATCGTTCTCTCTATTCAGACTTAAAAGATGCAATAATCTTCTCATGTTGTCTGTCGATAATCTATTCTTCATAAACCAAACTTCATCTGTATGAATGATGTTTGGCAAAACATTCTCTAAACGAGCTGCTAGAATTCTGGTCAGGATTTTACAGTCTACATTCAGTAGCTTCCAGGCCGATAATCAGAGGGTTGTAATGGGTCTCTGTCCTTTTTTGGAATAAGTGTTATTAAAGCTTCATGTAAGACTGATGGAAAAGATTGTAGAACAAATGCTTCATTGTGAACATCTTCTAGAACTGGGGCTAGATATCTATAAATTGTTTCTAATATTCTAAAGGAAACCCATCAATTCCAGCAGATTTCTTCATTCTTCATGCCTGATATAGCTCGCCGTATTTCTGCTTCCGTCACTGGGTCGTCTAACAGCTTTGCCTGATCAACGGACAACTTCGGCATGTCGACAAGAAGTCTGTCAATATTTCAGAATCAGGGTATATATCAGGAGTATTAAGTGCTTCAAAGTATTTTTGCTGTACTTCATTAATTTGTTTAGTGTCAGTCACTGTTATTACATTCCCCTTTTTAATCGCCGGTATTAAATTACAGGAAGTACGTTGCTTTAACTGTTTGGCCATTGGCTTGACTGTTTTTTCCCCTTCCTCATAAAAGGAACCTGAACAGGGCATAGTCTTTATTTTTATATAAATTTCTTCAAGTTCAGATTTAAAGCAGAATTATGAAACTTTTTTACCTCAATATGGGGCGGGGGGGATGGGGGGGCACTGGGGGGACCCTGGGGGGGGCTGAGGCTCACAGATTACATGCAGCACAACAAACACAGACTGTCCCATCGCAGAGACGCTGCTGGAACAGGTACCCCTACAGGTGTGGAACAGGTACCCCTTGCAGGTTTGGTCTCAGGGACCTACAGATGTAGGACGTTGTACCAGCATTGACCCAATACACATTAAAATCAAAAACCAGATTCCTATCTCTCAACCACAGTACCCCCTCTCTGAAGCTAAATCAAACGGTGTGAGAAATATACAGGGCTGCTGGAAGCAGGAGCACTGACTAAATGTGGATCAAATTACAACACACCACTGAACCCGGGTGAGGAACCGGGGAAGGCCGACTATCGGCTGGTACACGATTTGAGGAAAATAAAAAATAAATGCCAATCAGGAAACATCAAATTATGACACACTGAATCCCTACACCATGCTGGCAGCAAGAGAGCAGAAGAAGAAATCTTCTACAGTCATGGATCTCTCCAACGCATTCTTCTGCATTCTAATAACCGAACAGTCCCAGAAGTACTTTGCGTTCTCTTATGAAGGGAAACAATATACCTACACCAGGCTGCCCAGGGACTGAACGACAGTCCCTCCCTCTTCAACGCCGCTCTCAGAAGTCTAATGAAGGAAATAAATATCCCATACCAGCCCAACAGAGAAGACCACAGCCAAAGCAACAGCTCATCTCCTAAAATGGCTAGCAGAGAAAGGATCTAAAGCTTCTAAACACAGGCTGCAGCTCTGCCGACCCACAGCATCCTTCCTGGACAGAGTGGTGAGCCCGAGGGGCCTATCAGGTACCGGAAATCACAAGGACGCAATATTATCACATCCGAAGCTACAGTGAAGGTGATGAGCTTTTTCCGTTTAACCAACTACAGCAAACATTTTGTCAGTAAATACACAGAAATAATCCATCCTATCCAACAAATGATTAAAACTGCAGGAAGTAGAAACGACTGTCATCCACTGGAGAGGACTGTAGAGGGAGACAATCTTCATCAAAATGAAACTAAAACTTCTTCCAGCCACGGAACTGGCCAACCCACACACAGTAACCCCTCCCACCTCAGAGGGTCTGTCAGTGCTGTCCTGCATCAGGAGGGGGTCCCGGGACGCCCAGGGCCACTGTGGAAGGCAGACATCCCAGCTGTGTGAGGGGGTGAGCGCCACTACAAATTCTACTCAAAAAAACCAAAACAAGCCACATAACTGGTTGAAGATTTTCACTAAAGACACAAACTGCAGAATGTTCTCCATCATTTGGAGATAGATCAATAACACGGCTGTGCTGATAAAACAGGGTGAACCACAAGACTGCCGGCGAGTCGCAGCAAGATCAAACACACCACTTTGACCACAGATGATCTGACAGTAGTGATGATGGACAGTCCTCCAGCAGCATCTGCTGCACACCAACACACACACTCTGCTCCCCTAATTCATCAGGATTATTAGATATGAGACAGAAACAGAGACTCCTCTGATCATCCACCAGTTTCCCTGGTTCTGCTTTTATTTTATTTTTTTTTTCAACCTGTCCTGTCCAGCATGGAAGCAGCAGAATTGGAGGTTCTGGCTGCTGCTCTGTTCCAGACAGATTTGCTCTTCCAAGAGGAGCTTATAAGTATAAAGCTCCTCTTGTTAACATGGTTTCCCACTTCATTTCATTAATTTTGAGTACTGATATATGATATTGCTGGACTGACAGGGGGACAGGAAGACAGGTAAAGAGACAGAAAAGTGGAAGAAAGTGAAAGAAAGAAACCTGTGAACAAACAAGCAAACAACAACGACAAAGAAAAGAGTGAAGAGAAGGAAGGGGCTGCAAAGATACGACAGGCTTTTAACTAATATCGACACTCCAGACAATCAGCTATTGCACCTCCATAAAGATATGGCAGAGGGTGTCCTATGGATCTCTGTTGGAGGACATAGCTGGCAGTAAACTGGGGCGTGAAGCTGAGGATCCAGATGTCAAATTACACCAGAGCATCAGGAGAGGCCTACTACCGATCACCACTAGTCTAACCCTCCACAACAAAACAAGGTAGCCGAGTCCACATGCAGATTGTGAAGAGTGATTAAAGATCAGTGTGATCATGCAAATTTGATAGTGACCATGCATATATGACCTCTGACCCCTGAGAAGACCAGGAGCAGGCCAGATAGGCCCCCAGGGCCCAAACAAATGGCATCCATCCCAGAGTCCAGATCCAAGCCACTCCCCCAGGCAGACGTCCATGCACCGGTCCAAAAGGGGGTGGGGGAAAGACCCCCGGCGGCCACGGGCCCCAGGGCACCAAGACCGGCAGAAGCCGCACCCCTCCCCCTGGTTACCCGGATGGGATTGGGAAACTATGTCGGGGCAGATTATGTGCAGCTGTATTCAATGGAAACAACTCACTTTCACCCAAGTTGATCTTATAACCTGATATAACACCAAAAGCTTCCAGTGTGCTCTGCACAACAGGGACAGATGGTGATAAATCACAAATGTATAAAAGAAGATCATCTGCATAAATAGAAACTCTTTGTTCTAAACCGTATTGCAATATCCCAGAGATGCAGGGGTTACAATGAAGTGATATTGCGAGCGGCTCCATTACTATGGCAAAGAGCGAAGGGACATGGGACAGCCCTGTCTTTTCCATCTCTGAAGAGGGACATATTGTTTGTCCTAACTGAGGCTTTGGGAGAAGAATAAAGAAGTTTAATCCAAGTAATCAATATGGTCCAAAACCAAGTCTGTCCAGAGTATAAAAGAGGTAATCCCACGCCACACGGACAAAAGTCTTGTCGGCATCCAGGGATAACAAGGCTTTGGAAACACTGAGAGTAGATGGATGGTAAGTTGTATTGAACAAACGTCTCAGATTAGCAGGAAGATCTATCGCTGATGAAGCCCGTCTGATCGGGGGAAATCATGGATGGAAGTAAAGGTGGAAAAACTTGTGAAAATATTTGTCTTATTTTGTTTTACATGGCGAAAACCTCGCATTTCAACAGGGGTGTGTAGACTGTTTATATCCACTGTATACATACTCACACATACACACCCACACACATATATACATACACATGTACACACCAACACGCACACACACACCTCAGTCATACCGGCCACAAAGCCCTCGTCCCTGACCCCCACAGCCATTCAAGGCCCGGACCCCTGCTCTCCATGAGCTGGTTGAGCTGAGGCCATCAGCCAATCACAAACCAGAACCACGGCCTGCTGATCAGGCTGCAGGGACGACTCCAACCAAACGCCCTCGTGCTGTTGACCCTGACAGGAATCCCTGAAGTCTCCCAACATCAACATGTCTGGGGATGTCGGTGTGTGTGTGTGTGTGTGTGTGTGTGTGTGGGGGGGGGGGTTACATCGATATGTCTTCACATTTTTGCTGAAAGCTGAAATGACAAGACAAGTTGATTGGTTTAGACCCGAACCCTTCAACATGGAACCTGGTGGTTCTGACCTGGACTCAAACAGGGAACTGAGAGGTTCCAACAGTCCACCAGGGAACTGAGAGGTCCCAACAGTCCACCAGGGAACTGAGAGGTCCCAACAGTCCACCAGGGAACCGAGAGGTTCCAACAGTCCACCAGGGAACTGAGAGGTCCCAACAGTCCACCAGGGAACTGAGAGGTTCCAACAGTCCACCAGGGAACTGAGAGGTCCCAACAGTCCACCAGGGAACCGAGAGGTTCCAACAGTCCACCAGGGAACTGAGAGGTCCCAACAGTCCACCAGGGAACCGAGAGGTTCCAACAGTCCACCAGGGAACTGAGAGGTCCCAACAGTCCACCAGGGAACCGAGAGGTTCCAACAGTCCACCAGGGAACTGAGAGGTCCCAACAGTCCACCAGGGAACTGAGAGGTTCCAACAGTCCACCAGGGAACTGAGAGGTCCCAACAGTCCACCAGGGAACCGAGAGGTTCCAACAGTCCACCAGGGAACTGAGAGGTCCCAACAGTCCACCAGGGAACCGAGAGGTTCCAACAGTCCACCAGGGAACTGAGAGGTTCCAACAGTCCACCAGGGAACTGAGAGGTTCCAACAGTCCACCAGGGAACTGAGAGGTTCCAACAGTCCACCAGGGAACCGAGAGGTTCCAACAGTCCACCAGGGAACTGAGAGGTCCCAACAGTCCACCAGGGAACTGAGAGGTCCCAACAGTCCACCAGGGAACCGAGAGGTCCCAACAGTCCACCAGGGAACTGAGAGGTCCCAACAGTCCACCAGGGAACTGAGAGGTTCCAACAGTCCACCAGGGAACCGAGAGGTCCCAACAGTCCACCAGGGAACCGAGAGGTTCCAACAGTCCACCAGGGAACCGAGAGGTCCCAACAGTCCACCAGGGAACTGAGAGGTTCCAACAGTCCACCAGGGAACCGAGAGGTCCCAACAGTCCACCAGGGAACCGAGAGGTTCCAACAGTCCACCAGGGAACCGAGAGGTCCCAACAGTCCACCAGGGAACTGAGAGGTCCCAACAGTCCACCAGGGAACTGAGAGGTTCCAACAGTCCACCAGGGAACCGAGAGGTTCCAACAGTCCACCAGGGAACTGAGAGGTTCCAACAGTCCACCAGGGAACTGAGAGGTTCCAACAGTCCACCAGGGAACTGAGAGGTTCCAACAGTCCACCAGGGAACCGAGAGGTCCCAACAGTCCACCAGGGAACCGAGAGGTCCCAACAGTCCACCAGGGAACCGAGAGGTCCCAACAGTCCACCAGGGAACCGAGAGGTTCCAACAGTCCACCAGGGAACCGAGAGGTCCCAACAGTCCACCAGGGAACCGAGAGGTTCCAACAGTCCACCAGGGAACCGAGAGGTTCCAACAGTCCACCAGAGAACCGAGAGGTTCCAACAGTCCACCAGGGAACCGAGAGGTTCCAACAGTCCACCAGGGAACCGAGAGGTTCCAACAGTCCACCAGGGAACCGAGAGGTTCCAACAGTCCACCAGGGAACCGAGAGGTTCCAACAGTCCACCAGGGAACCGAGAGGTTCCAACAGTCCACCAGGGAACCGAGAGGTTCCAACAGTCCACCAGGGAACCGAGAGGTTCCAACAGTCCACCAGGGAACCGAGAGGTTCCAACAGTCCACCAGGGAACCGAGAGGTTCCAACAGTCCACCAGGGAACCGAGAGGTTCCAACAGTCCACCAGGGAACCGAGAGGTTCCAACAGTCCACCAGGGAACCGAGAGGTTCCAACAGTCCACCAGGGAACCGAGAGGTTCCAACAGTCCACCAGGGAACCGAGAGGTTCCAACAGTCCACCAGGGAACCGAGAGGTTCCAACAGTCCACCAGGGAACCGAGAGGTTCCAACAGTCCACCAGGGAACCGAGAGGTTCCAACAGTCCACCAGGGAACCGAGAGGTTCCAACAGTCCACCAGGGAACCGAGAGGTTCCAACAGTCCACCAGGGAACCGAGAGGTTCCAACAGTCCACCAGGGAACCGAGAGGTTCCAACAGTCCACCAGGGAACCGAGAGGTTCCAACAGTCCACCAGGGAACCGAGAGGTTCCAACAGTCCACCAGGGAACTGAGAGGTCCCAACAGTCCACCAGGGAACCGAGAGGTTCCAACAGTCCACCAGGGAACCGAGAGGTCCCAACAGTCCACCAGGGAACTGAGAGGTCCCAACAGTCCACCAGGGAACCGAGAGGTTCCAACAGTCCACCAGGGAACCGAGAGGTTCCAACAGTCCACCAGGGAACCGAGAGGTTCCAACAGTCCACCAGGGAACCGAGAGGTCCTGACCCTCCAACGGGGAACCAGAAATCCACTGAGAGGGTTTCTGAATGAGAGTGTGTGACTCTGCTGCTGAGGACAGTTAAAGTGTTATTGACCCTGGTGGGGGCAGTTAATGTGTTACTGACCCTGGTGGGGGCAGTTAATGTGTTATTAATCCTGGTGGGGGCAGTTAATGTGTTATTAACCCTGGTGGGGGCAGTTAATGTGTTATGGACCCTGGTGGGGGCAGTTAATGTGTTATTGACCCTGGTGGGGGCAGTTAATGTGTTATGGACCCTGGTGGGGGCAGTTAATGTGTTATGGACCCTGGTGGGGGCAGTTAATGTGTTATTGACCCTGGTGGGGGCAGTTAATGTGTTATGGACCCTGGTGGGGGCAGTTAATGTGTTATGGACCCTGGTGGGGGCAGTTAATGTGTTATTGACCCTGGTGGGGGCAGTTAATGTGTTATTGACCCTGGTGGGGGCAGTTAATGTGTTACTGACCCTGGTGGGGGCAGTTAATGTGTTACTGACCCTGGTGGGGGCAGTTAATGTGTTACTGACCCTGGTGGGGGCAGTTAATGTGTTATTGACCCTGGTGGGGGCAGTTAATGTGTTATTGACCCTGGTGGGGGCAGTTAATGTGTTACTGACCCTGGTGGGGGCAGTTAATGTGTTACTGACCCTGGTGGGGGCAGTTAATGTGTTACTGACCCTGGTGGGGGCAGTTAATGTGTTACTGACCCTGGTGGGGGCAGTTAATGTGTTATTAACCCTGGTGGGGGCAGTTAATGTGTTATTAACCCTGGTGGGGGCAGTTAATGTGTTATGGACCCTGGTGGGGGCAGTTAATGTGTTACTGACCCTGGTGGGGGCAGTTAATGTGTTATTAACCCTGGTGGGGGCAGTTAATGTGTCACTGACCCTGGTGGGGGCAGTTAATGTGTTATTAACCCTGGTGGGGGCAGTTAATGTGTCACTGACCCTGGTGGGGGCAGTTAATGTGTTATTAACCCTGGTGGGGGCAGTTAATGTGTTATTGACCCTGGTGGGGGCAGTTAATGTGTTATTAACCCTGGTGGGGGCAGTTAATGTGTTATTAACCCTGGTGGGGGCAGTTAATGTGTTATGGACCCTGGTGGGGGCAGTTAATGTGTTATTGACCCTGGTGGGGGCAGTTAATGTGTTATTAACCCTGGTGGGGGCAGTTAATGTGTCACTGACCCTGGTGGGGGCAGTTAATGTGTTATTAACCCTGGTGGGGGCAGTTAATGTGTTATTAACCCTGGTGGGGGCAGTTAATGTGTTATGGACCCTGGTGGGGGCAGTTAATGTGTTACTGACCCTGGTGGGGGCAGTTAATGTGTTATTAACCCTGGTGGGGGCAGTTAATGTGTCACTGACCCTGGTGGGGGCAGTTAATGTGTTATTAACCCTGGTGGGGGCAGTTAATGTGTCACTGACCCTGGTGGGGGCAGTTAATGTGTTATTAACCCTGGTGGGGGCAGTTAATGTGTTATTGACCCTGGTGGGGGCAGTTAATGTGTTATTAACCCTGGTGGGGGCAGTTAATGTGTTATTAACCCTGGTGGGGGCAGTTAATGTGTTATGGACCCTGGTGGGGGCAGTTAATGTGTTATTGACCCTGGTGGGGGCAGTTAATGTGTTACTGACCCTGGTGGGGGCAGTTAATGTGTTATTAACCCTGGTGGGGGCAGTTAATGTGTCACTGACCCTGGTGGGGGCAGTTAATGTGTCACTGACCCTGGTGGGGGCAGTTAATGAGGGTCCTCAGGTCGTGGGGCTTTCATTCATTCAAAGCAAAGGTCATCTGAGTCATGACACCTGAAGCAGACACCCCTCATCCTGATGAGGATCCAGAAACAGACTAAAGGCTCAGGACCAGGATCAGGATCCAGGATCAGGACCAGGATCAGGACCAGGATCAGGACCAGGATCAGGACCAGGATCAGGATCCAGAATCATGAGGTTGTCTGGACAGCATCTGGACTTCCTGCTGAGGGAAAGGAGCAGGTGTTCTCCTTCTTGGTTCCGGTGAACACACCGAGCCCCTCAGCTGGGAGACCGGCTCACATCACCACACCTGTCCAGGCTCTGTCTTTAACACGGATTTAATGCGGCCGGTTCACAGGAAAGGCTACAAAAAATCAACCATGAGAGAAAAGCAGCACATCCTGCAGCGGCTGAGGCGGAGCACCGATTTGGGCTCGACACTAACTTTGAGTGATCTGGATGTGCAGATCAGATAGCAGAAAAACGAGCAGTTTATGAAGGTTTGTCGCGGCTGGTCACACGGGCTCGTGCCGTCGAGTCGTGCGCCGTCCGATAATGGATGCATGCGACTTGTACGCACCTGTAACGGGAAGGAGGCGCTCTTGTTGCCCACATATCCTCGGACTACATGGCTCTGTATGGACAGGACGCGGCACTCCATGGCGGCTCCGTTCACCGAGGAGACGAGCAGAGAATCCGAGGCTCAGCGACGGCGGCGTCCGCACATAACACCGCGGAGAAGCGCTGCTCCGGCACCAGACGCCCCGAGGTGCTAGCTGCTAGCTGCTAGCTGCCCTGCTAACCAGCTGTGTGTCACACGCAGCGGTGTGTGTACGCGCGCGCGTGTCAGTGTGACGTGGGAGGGAGCACGCGTGAGGGACGAAGGAGGGCGAAGAGAGAGCCTGATTGGTCCGTTTGGAGAGAAACTCCAGACTAAAAGTAAATACAGACGACCCGACTTACATGACGATTAAATACACACACACATCGTTTTCAACTCAAAACTGTGAAAAAAAATTAAAGAGGAAGCAAATAAAGTGTTTCTCCTTCTTGATGTCATCAAATGAAATTTTTGTATTTTTTTTTTATTTGAAATGTATTATTTATTTTTGTATTTACCCTTTATTGTTCAGATTACAGCGTCATCACGTACAAACCTTCAAAGACGTCACAGAAAACCTGTCACGAGCTGCTGATCAAGCACATACACACATGCACTCAGAGAGAGAGAGAGAGAGAGAGAGAGAGAGAGAGAGAGAGAGAGAGAGAGAGAGAGACGTGCATGCACATGGACATGAACACAAACACAGCAGCAGCATTTTGGCCTCTTCCTGATAATATTCCCACAGTGATTAACCTCTGTGTGTGAGAGAAAGGAGGATGGATGGATGGATGATGGATAGATGGACAGATGGATGGATTTTAAGGTTCTCTTATTAGTCTTTAAATGTCTTAACATTCTCGCTTCTTATTCAGTCCATCTGTTTTTACCATCTGGATCCTCTGGAGTACCGAGTACCGAGGTGCTCTGGCAACGCACTTTGATCCAGACCAAAACCAGAACCAGAACCCAGACCCACGGTGAGGCAGCCTTTAGCCACTACGGCCTCCGGCTGTGGAACGGCCTGCCGGAGAACCTCAGGAACGCACAGACTGTCCAGGTTTTTAAAAGAAGGTTTAACACAACTTTTTGATCAGGCTTCTAGCTGACCTTTTATATTTTTCCTATTTTCATCAGTATTTTTCATTTTATTTTATTTTATTTTATTTTATTTTATTTTATTTTATTTTATTTTATTTTATTTTATTATGCACTGTAACTTTTTAACCTCATCGTACTTATTTTAAATAAACTTTTCACTATATTTCACACTTTAAAGTTTTTAGTTGTTCAACTCTAGTGTTTCCTGAGGGGGGAGTCCTTCTCTCTGGGGGGTCCTTCATACTGGGGGGTCCTTCTCTCTGGGGGGTCCTTCATACTGGGGGGTCCTTCTCTCTGGGGGGTCCTTCACCCTGGGGGTTTGTTCCAGTTAACTGTGGGGGATCTTGTGTGTGGCTCCTCCCATCCTGGCAGACAGGCTCCACACCTTGGTGTGGGGGGGGCCCAGTCTGGTAGGGTGGGGGGGGCGGGTGCCGGTGCCCCAGCAGTCCTGACCTATGACCTCTCCTGGTGTGGAAGGCCCCGGTGGTGGAGTTTCCCATGATGCTCAGGGCCATGGCTACCTATAGGGCTTGAAAGGACATGTAATATCTCGCAATGCATTGTGGGCAATACGGGACGCCACGTTCACAGTGTTTACCGCGTGTGATCACGCACCGTGCTGCGACAGACAGAATTAAACACGAGGAAAAACACACCGAAACAGAGAGGCGATGGACCGTACCGAGACCAGCTGGATCCTGTTCAGACCCTGTTCAGACCCGGTTCAGACCCTGTTCAGACCCGGTTCAGACCCGGTTCAGACCCTGTTCAGACCCGGTTCAGACCCTGTTCAGACCCGGTTCAGACCCGGTTCAGACCCTGTTCAGACCCGGTTCAGACCCTGTTCAGACCTGGTTCAGACCCAGTTCAGACCCTGTTCAGACCCGGTTCAGACCCTGTTCAGACCTGGTTCAGACCCTGTTCAGACCTGGTTCAGACCCGGTTCAGACCCTGTTCAGACCCGGTTCAGACCCTGTTCAGACCCGGTTCAGACCCGGTTCAGACCCTGTTCAGACCCGGTTCAGACCCTGTTCAGACCTGGTTCAGACCCGGTTCAGACCCTGTTCAGACCCGGTTCAGACCCGGTTCAGACCCTGTTCAGACCCGGTTCAGACCCTGTTCAGACCTGGTTCAGACCCAGTTCAGACCCTGTTCAGACCCGGTTCAGACCCTGTTCAGACCTGGTTCAGACCCTGTTCAGACCTGGTTCAGACCCGGTTCAGACCCTGTTCAGACCCGGTTCAGACCCTGTTCAGACCTGGTTCAGACCCGGTTCAGACCCTGTTCAGACCCGGTTCAGACCCTGTTCAGACCTGGTTCAGACCCTGTTCAGACCTGGTTCAGACCCGGTTCAGACCCTGTTCAGACCCGGTTCAGACCCTGTTCAGACCTGGTTCAGACCCGGTTCAGACCCTGTTCAGACCCGGTTCAGACCCTGTTCAGACCTGGTTCAGACCCGGTTCAGACCCGGTTCAGACCCGGTTCAGACCCGGTTCAGACTCAGTTGGGCTCACTGACCATTCCTGTTGTGGAAAAGGCTGCCTGGAAGTGAAACGTCCATCAAAGCATCGCAGGCGAAGCGCGGCGCTACAGGATGGTGAGGACAGACACACAACACTACAGCCAGACACACAACACTACAGCCAGACACACAACACTACAGCCAGACACACAAACACTACAGCCAGACACACAACACTACAGCCAGACACACAAGACTACAGCCAGACACACAAGACTACAGCCAGACACACAAGACTACAGCCAGACACACAAGACTACAGCCAGACACACAAACACTACAGCCAGACACACAAGACTACAGCCAGACACACAAGACTACAGCCAGACACACAAGACTACAGCCAGACACACAAACACTACAGCCAGACACACAACACTACAGCCAGACACACAACACTACAGCCAGACACACAAACACTACAGCCAGACACACAAGACTACAGCCAGACACACAAACACTACAGCTAGACACACAAACACTACAGCCAGACACACAAACACTACAGCCAGACACACAAACACTACAGCCAGACACACAAGACTACAGCCAGACACACAAACACTACAGCCAGACACACAACACTACAGCCAGACACACAACACTACAGCCAGACACACAAACACTACAGCTAGACACACAAACACTACAGCCAGACACACAAACACTACAGCCAGACACACAAGACTACAGCCAGACACACAACACTACAGCCAGACACACAACACTACAGCCAGACACACAAACACTACAGCTAGACACACAAACACTACAGCCAGACACACAAACACTACAGCCAGACACACAAACACTACAGCCAGACACACAAGACTACAGCCAGACACACAACACTACAGCCAGACATACAAACACTACAGCCAGACACACAACACTACAGCCAGACACACAAACACTACAGCCAGACACACAACACTACAGCCAGACACACAACACTACAGCCAGACACACAAACACTACAGCCAGACACACAACACTACAGCCAGACACACAACACTACAGCCAGACACACAAACACTACAGCCAGACACACAACACTACAGCCAGACACACAACACTACAGCCAGACATACAAACACTACAGCCAGACACACACACACACTACAGCCAGACACACAAACACTACAGCCAGACACACACACACTACAGCCAGACACACAAACACTACAGCCAGACACACAACACTACAGCCAGACACACAAACACTACAGCCAGACATACAAACACTACAGCCAGACACACAAACACTACAGCCAGACATACAAACACTACAGCCAGACACACACACACTACAGCCAGACACACAAACACTACAGCCAGACATACAAACACTACAGCCAGACACACACACACTACAGCCAGACACACAAACACTACAGCCAGACATACAAACACTACAGCCAGACACACACACACTACAGCCAGACACACAAAAACTACAGCCAGACAGACTCAAATCTTTGTGACGGCTGCAAAGTTTTGTGGCTCAGTTGTGTGGACGCCGGTGGACTGCAAGGTTACATTGTTTTCCTTCATTTTATTTGCAGTGTTATTTGTTTCTGCACAATCTGATCGTAATTTATATAGTTGCAGTGATTTGTTGGCACAAAGACTTTTGGACCATATTTGAACTGTGACTAACTTTAAAGGATAAGTTCGGTTTAAACAGTTTTCATGTTGTTTCTAGAACGAAGTAGAACAATATACTCACCCAGAAGGGTTTTCTGATCCGATCAGTGGTTCGGGAGAAATGTAGATCCAAAGTGGAGCTGCAGACATCCGTATACTGTTAGCCAATGGGGCATGTGTGGCGCCAGCTCCCAAAACGGCTTTAATCGTCCAAAAACTCGTTAGTTTCACCAATATGTCCTCATGGTCCACTCAGCCTCTCCTCCATGACAGCCCGGTGTTGAAAAATACATGCTGAGGTTTTACAGATCTCTGAAGTGAATACGGTCATTAGAATGTAAACTGAAGTGCATTCACCAAGAGACACAGTAGGTGGCACTGTGCACCTAAGTTGTTGGTTGCCACCCGCTCCAAAGAAGAAGAAGATCTCTGAACTGCAAACATCTTCTTCTTTATATAAAACTTGTTCTCGCCACCCGGCGGTATTGTGTCTGTCTCCTTCCAGCTCGGGTCCTCTACCAGAGGCCTGGAGCTGGAGGGTTCTGCAGGGTCTACCAGAGGCCTGGAGCTGGAGGGTTCTGCAGGGTCTACCAGAGGCCTGGAGCTGGAGGGTTCTGCAGGGTCTACCAGAGGCCTGGAGCTGGAGGGTTCTGCAGGGTCTACCAGAGTCCTGGAGCTGGAGCCTTCACACCCCACTCTCTCTCTCTCTCTCTCTCTCTCTCTCTCTCTCCTCCCTCGGTCCTTGGTGCTTCTCCAGCTCCTCTGCTCCTTCTTCCTGATGTTCCATCTCTTGGGATTGCTCCATCTATCACCACAGCTGTCTCCTGCTGTTCATCCTCCACCACTATGTCAGGTTGATTGGTCGTCACCTGCTGGTCAGTCTGGATCTGGAAGTCCCACAGGATCTTGGCTGGATTGTTCTGGACCACCTTTGGAGGTGTCTCCCATCTGGACCCTGGGACCTCCAGTCCATACTCGGTACACATGTTCCTGAACACGATGCCCGCTACCTGGTTGTGCCGTTCCGTGTCTGCCTTGCCTGCCAGCATCTGACCCCCTGCTGTGATGGTCTGTACTGTCTCTGGGGCTTCTTGGCACAGTCTGCACCTGGGGTCTGGTTTGGTGTGGTAGATCCCGGCCTCTGCTGGTCTTGTGTTCAGGGCCTGTTCTTGTGCAGCCATGATTAGTGCCTCTGTGCTGTCCTTCAGTCCAGCCTAGCAGTTTTAAATAAAGATTGATTAATTGGATGATGGATGAACAGATGGATGTGGGCGGGGAGTACGGTTAATACCATGACTTATTGCACCTTTAAACGTCATCTTTTAAAAAATTGGCTGTTTGACAGGTGAAGCGTTTTTGTTCAAATCTACTTTATTATTGCACAGAACAAAGTGGTTGATTGATGTGAAACGAGATGAGAATCCAGATGTTTCCTGGTTGAAATGAAATCCGTCTTCAGAGAGCCTCGGAGGAAAGCTGCTGCTGTTTCACCTGGCGCCTCCCATCACTGCAGTGTGCTTTTCAAATGTTTCATCCTGAAGTTGGATCTGATCTGGCCTAAGTCTGGTTGTCTACAACAAAGTGGAGGCCAGATGTTTTAAAGCAGAACTCTTCCCATGTTGCTCCAGACCTCTCTTCGCTTCCATGGGTGGTTTTTCATGTTTCATGTGATCCACATTACTTCGACGTCTAAATGAAAGTCAAACACGCTGAGAAAATCTGGCACCATCTGCAGGACGGCTGCTGAACTCCACAGTCACACAGTAATCCATTGGGATTTTGGACTGTTGAAGGAAGTGTCCCACACACACAGGAAGAACATGCAAACTCCACAAACCCAGGCTGCACAGGCAGTGATGCCTGGAGGCAGAGAGAGGAAAACAAGACGTGAGGAAGAAAGACGAGGATGAGCTGCAGCAAGGTGGTGATGAAGCAGTCCAGCATCATCTGGAGTCCGGGTCCAGCTCAGGTTCCAGGATCATCTGGAGTCCGGGTCCAGCTCAGGTTCCAGGATCATCTGGAGTCTGGGTCCAGCTCAGGTTCCAGGATCATCTGGAGTCCGGGTCCAGCTCAGGTTCCAGGATCATCTGGAGTCCGGGTCCAGCTCAGGTTCCAGGATCATCTGGAGTCCGGGTCCAGCTCAGGTTCTAGGGAGAAAGCAAGGTAGTGAATCAGTGTGAGAACCCGCAAAACCTCTGAGCAGCTCCTGCTCTCTGGAATCTTCATGGCTCTGCAGCGACGTTCAGACGAGGAGTTTCTCCTGAACCGCTGTCCAGTCAGGACAGACGGCTTCATGTCTGCAGAGCAGAGTCTCCTTCACTTACTGCTTCTTATTACATCAGTCGTCATTCGTTGCTTTGCGCTGCGGACGTCAGTTCTGTAAACATTAGTGTGTTTATAATCTGAGGACAACTGAAGATTACTGAGGACAACTGAGGACAACTGACGTTTACTGAGGACAACTAAAGACAACTGAAGTTTACTGAGGAAAACTGAAGACAATTGAAGATTACTGAGGACAACTGAAGATTACTGAGGACAACTGAGGACAACTGAAGATTACTGAGGACAACTGAGGACAACTGAGGACAACTGAGAATGACTGAGGATGACTGAGGACAACTGAGGATGACTGAGGACAACTGAGGATTACTGAGGACAACTGAAGATTACTGAGGACAACTGAGGATGACTGAGGACAACTGAACATTACTGAGGACAACTGAGGACGACTGAACATTACTGAGGACAACTGAGGACGACTGAAGATTACTGAGGACAACTGAGGATTACTGAGGACAACTGAGGACAACTGAAGATTACTGAGGACAACTGAGGATGACTGAGGACAACTGAACATTACTGAGGACAACTGAAGATTACTGAAGACAACTGAAGATTACTGAGGACAACTGAGGACAACTGAGGATGACTGAGGACAACTGAAGATTACTGAGGATGACTGAGGACAACTGAACATTACTGAGGACAACTGAGGATGACTGAGGACAACTGAACATTACTGAGGACAACTGAAGATTACTGAAGACAACTGAAGATTACTGAGGACAACTGAGGACAACTGAGGATGACTGAGGACAACTGAAGATTACTGAGGATGACTGAGGACAACTGAACATTACTGAGGACAACTGAGGACGACTGAAGATTACTGAGGACAACTGAGGATTACTGAGGACAACTGAGGACGACTGAAGATTACTGAGGACAACTGAAGATTACTGAGGACAACTGATGATTACTGAGGATGACTGAGGACAACTGAGGATTACTGAGGACAACTGAAGATTACTGAGGACGACTGAGGACAACTGAGGATTACTGAGGACAACTGAAGATTACTGAGGACGACTGAGGACAACTGAGGACAACTGAAGATTACTGAGGACAACTGAAGATTACTGAAGACAACTGAAGATTACTGAGGACAACTGAGGACAACTGAGGATGACTGAGGACAACTGAAGATTGCTGAGGACGACTGAGGACGACTGAGGTCTCAGTCCAGACTTGGTGTTCTGTCCATATGAATGTCTTCGTCCTTCACTGATAATGTTTAGAGTGTCTTGTTCTACTTTAAGGAATCGTGCTGATCCTGCTTGATGATCCCCTGTGTTCTCATTCCTCATTGGTCTTTAGTGGAACTAAAGCCTGACCCCTCTGGTTCTGGATTAGATGAATCCGGAACAGTCATTGGTCCTGGATCCCAAATCAGTCATTGGTCCTGGATCCCAAATCAGTCATTGGTCCTGGATCCCAAATCAGTCATTGGTCCTGGATCCCAAATCAGTCATTGGTCCTGGATCGGTGAAACCTCCTCGAGTGCATCAGGCGGACGCGCGACCAGCTCCTCTCACCCGGGAAGTGAAAGTCGGGGAAACTGGTCAGATCTCCTCCTCCGAACTGCTGCTGCAGTTTGATCGTCTCCTCAGAGAACCGTCTGTGGAGAACTGGATCGTCCAGAACCTGGTCGGAGTTCAACCTGACAACACAACAGAACATCAGAACAACACGATAACACAAAATAACACGAACAACAACAACACACAAAACAATACAAAAACAACACAAATCAGCACCAAACAACGGACAAGCAGCTGACTGTCGACACCTGCACTTTTCACTTTGACAACACAACAATCTTTCTGGGGTTTCACTTTCAAACTTCAGCTGAAGCTTTTCCTTTTTCATTCTTTAGACTTCTAACTTTCCAGTCTAAAATCACAGCGACCCTCATTCATCACTCTGTCCTTGAAGCGGAAGCAGATCCCAGTGCTGCTCTCGCCGTTCGACAGATTCACCAAACCTTCCTGTTCGACTGATCCCAGCGCTGGACTGATGGTCTGTTGACCAATAAGGAGGCTGACTCAACAGTCTGCCCTGAAATGTTCATGGTTCAGAAGAACCGCTCACTGACATCAAGTGGAGAACCACTGGCCCCGCCCACTGAGGTCAAACACAGAGGACAAACCCTGGCCCCGCCCACTGAGGTCAAACACAGAGGACAAACCCTGGCCCCGCCCACTGAGGTCAAACACAGAGGACAAACCCTGGCCACGCCCACTGAGGTCAAACACAGAGGACAAACCCTGGCCACGCCCACTGAGGTCAAACACAGAGGACAAACCCTGGCCCCGCCCACTGAGGTCAAACACAGAGGACAAACCCTGGCCACGCCCACTGAGGTCAAGACGAGAAACCTTGGCAAATAAAATAATTTTTCCGAGCTGGAAATCGATTCGCTCAGGTGTGAGGTGGAGGTAAAAAAGGACCAGGGTGGAGGTAAATGAAGAAGAGGGTGGAGGTAAAAAAGGACCAGGGTGGAGGTAAATGAAGAAGAGGGTGGAGGTAAATGAAGAAGAGGGTGGAGGTAAATAAGGACCAGGGTGGAGGTAAATGAAGAAGAGGGTGGAGGTAAAAAAGGACCAGGGTGGAGGTAAATGAAGAAGAGGGTGGAGGTAAAAAAGGACCAGGGTGGAGGTAAATGAAGAAGAGGGTGGAGGTAAATGAAGAAGAGGGTGGAGGTAAATAAGGACCAGGGTGGAGGTAAATGAAGAAGAGGGTGGAGGTAAAAAAGGACCAGGGTGGAGGTAAATGAAGAAGAGGGTGGAGGTAAATAAGGACCAGGGTGGAGGTAAATGAAGAAGAGGGTGGAGGTAAATAAGGACCAGGGTGGAGGTAAATGAAGAAGAGGGTGGAGGTAAATAAGGACCAGGGTGGAGGTAAATGAAGAAGAGGGTGGAGGTAAATAGGGACCGGGGTGGAGTTAAATGAAGAAGAGGGTGGAGGTAAATGAAGAAGAGGGTGGAGGTAAATGAAGAAGAGGGTGGAGGTAAATAGGGACCAGGGTGGAGGTAAATGAAGAAGAGGGTGGAGGTAAATGAAGAAGAGGGTGGAGGTAAGTAAGGACCAGGGTGGAGGTAAATGAAGAAGAGGGTGGAGGTAAATGAAGAAGAGGGTGGAGGTAAATGAAGAAGAGGGTGGAGGTAAATAGGGACCAGGGTGGAGGTAAATGAAGAAGAGGGTGGAGGTAAATGAAGAAGAGGGTGGAGGTAAATGAAGAAGAGGGTGGAGGTAAATAAGGACCAGGGTGGAGGTAAATGAAGAAGAGGGTGGAGGTAAATGAAGAAGAGGGTGGAGGTAAATAGGGACCAGGGTGGAGGTAAATGAAGAAGAGGGTGGAGGTAAATGAAGAAGAGGGTGGAGGTAAATAGGGACCAGGGTGGAGGTAAATGAAGAAGAGGGTGGAGGTAAATGAAGAAGAGGGTGGAGGTAAATAAGGACCAGGGTGGAGGTAAATGAAGAAGAGGGTGGAGGTAAATAAGGACCAGGGTGGAGGTAAATGAAGAAGAGGGTGGAGGTAAATAAGGACCAGGGTGGAGGTAAATGAAGAAGAGGGTGGAGGTAAATAGGGACCGGGGTGGAGTTAAATGAAGAAGAGGGTGGAGGTAAATGAAGAAGAGGGTGGAGGTAAATGAAGAAGAGGGTGGAGGTAAATAGGGACCAGGGTGGAGGTAAATGAAGAAGAGGGTGGAGGTAAATGAAGAAGAGGGTGGAGGTAAGTAAGGACCAGGGTGGAGGTAAATGAAGAAGAGGGTGGAGGTAAATGAAGAAGAGGGTGGAGGTAAATGAAGAAGAGGGTGGAGGTAAATAGGGACCAGGGTGGAGGTAAATGAAGAAGAGGGTGGAGGTAAATGAAGAAGAGGGTGGAGGTAAATGAAGAAGAGGGTGGAGGTAAATAAGGACCAGGGTGGAGGTAAATGAAGAAGAGGGTGGAGGTAAATAAGGACCAGGGTGGAGGTAAATGAAGAAGAGGGTGGAGGTAATAAGGACCAGGGTGGAGGTAAATGAAGAAGAGGGTGGAGGTAAATAGGGACCGGGGTGGAGTTAAATGAAGAAGAGGGTGGAGGTAAATGAAGAAGAGGGTGGAGGTAAATGAAGAAGAGGGTGGAGGTAAATAGGGACCAGGGTGGAGGTAAATGAAGAAGAGGGTGGAGGTAAATGAAGAAGAGGGTGGAGGTAAATGAAGAAGAGGGTGGAGGTAAATGAAGAAGAGGGTGGAGGTAAATAGGGACCAGGGTGGAGGTAAATGAAGAAGAGGGTGGAGGTAAATGAAGAAGAGGGTGGAGGTAAATGAAGAAGAGGGTGGAGGTAAATAAGGACCAGGGTGGAGGTAAATGAAGAAGAGGGTGGAGGTAAATGAAGAAGAGGGTGGAGGTAAATAGGGACCAGGGTGGAGGTAAATGAAGAAGAGGGTGGAGGTAAATGAAGAAGAGGGTGGAGGTAAATAGGGACCAGGGTGGAGGTAAATGAAGAAGAGGGTGGAGGTAAATGAAGAAGAGGGTGGAGGTAAATAAGGACCAGGGTGGAGGTAAATGAAGAAGAGGGTGGAGGTAAATAAGGACCAGGGTGGAGGTAAATGAAGAAGAGGGTGGAGGTAAAAAAGGACCAGGGTGGAGGTAAATGAAGAAGAGGGTGGAGGTAAATAAGGACCAGGGTGGAGGTAAATGAAGAAGAGGGTGGAGGTAAATAAGGACCAGGGTGGAGGTAAATGAAGAAGAGGGTGGAGGTAAATAGGGACCGGGGTGGAGTTAAATGAAGAAGAGGGTGGAGGTAAATGAAGAAGAGGGTGGAGGTAAATGAAGAAGAGGGTGGAGGTAAATAGGGACCAGGGTGGAGGTAAATGAAGAAGAGGGTGGAGGTAAATGAAGAAGAGGGTGGAGGTAAATAGGGACCAGGGTGGAGGTAAATGAAGAAGAGGGTGGAGGTAAATGAAGAAGAGGGTGGAGGTAAGTAAGGACCAGGGTGGAGGTAAATGAAGAAGAGGGTGGAGGTAAATGAAGAAGAGGGTGGAGGTAAATGAAGAAGAGGGTGGAGGTAAATAGGGACCAGGGTGGAGGTAAATGAAGAAGAGGGTGGAGGTAAATGAAGAAGAGGGTGGAGGTAAATGAAGAAGAGGGTGGAGGTAAATAAGGACCAGGGTGGAGGTAAATGAAGAAGAGGGTGGAGGTAAATGAAGAAGAGGGTGGAGGTAAATAGGGACCAGGGTGGAGGTAAATGAAGAAGAGGGTGGAGGTAAATAGGGACCAGGGTGGAGGTAAATGAAGAAGAGGGTGGAGGTAAATAGGGACCAGGGTGGAGGTAAATGAAGAAGAGGGTGGAGGTAAATGAAGAAGAGGGTGGAGGTAAATAGGGACCAGGGTGGAGTTAAATGAAGAAGAGGGTGGAGGTAAAAGAAGAAGAGGGTGGAGGTAAATAAGGAGGAGCTTTTTGGAGAAAGAAAAACTGAAATAGAAGGAAAGTAGAAACTGTCTGGAATCAGACCACAGAAGCAGAGAGCAGCGTCACTGTGGACCAACGGACAGCAGCTGAGGTCTGGATCAGTTTCCGGTCCGTCACTGAACCCTGACCGTACTGATTATTACCAATAGTGAGGATGACTCGCGTTACTCAGCTCACATTTGTATTGTTTCCTTTAATGAAGTCTGAGATCCAGACACCAGGTCTCCTCCCCAGAGCGGCCACCGACCCACCGAGACACACCCGCTACCGGGTCCGGACCCGTTACCAATCCAGAACCGGGACCCGGACCACCGACAGCGAGTGTATCACCGGCCGTCGTCACTCAGAGGTCCTGGAAAGGCGAACAGAATTCTGCCCTTTAGAGGCCGCAGTGGAGACCCCGGCTTCAGGGAATCAATAATCAATAACACTCTGAACCACATCAAGTCCTTCAGCCAGCAGGCTCTCCAGGCTGCTGGAACCACAGCGCTGATCCGACAGACGGCCTGTTCGCACTGGACACAGATGAACACATGAAACTTTACATTTCACAAGAGGTTCTTCAGGTCCTGGTTCAATGGTTCTGTATATCCGAGGCATTATTTTATTTTATTTTTTCTTTTACTTTTGAATCTGTACTGAATGTTTACCTTGTGCTTCATGACAGGTTTGAGGTCTGATCAATAATTATTTTCACGCTCTGCCAGGTTTTGCTGTTGCTCCACAACTCCACCCCGACTCAAACGACTACATCACCTGTGCTGATCTTTGATCTTTCCGTACGATCGAGATCATATTGATGAACGCCGATCCTGCCGTCCATATATCTGTGCTCCTGGATCTCTGCCATACCTCCGTTTGATAAATGAGGGCCATTGTCTCCAGATAGTTCATGAGTTTATAGGCAATTGTCTAGTTTTTTATTAAAAAAAAAAAAATCAAATAATCTTTTCATAAATGGAGGGAAAACAACATATCTAGGTTTCTAGGACATAACAAGAAAAATACCTTTTAAGTTTCATTCATGATCATTTTCGTCATAAAAATTAAACTTTGAAAATATGAAATCAGGCATCAGGGCTCACAAAGCTCATACATTTAATTTAGAATTAAAGACAAGACTTAAAATAATTCAGATATATTCTACGATACTTTTAGATCAATACACTGAACAACACACATCCGATATAGCAAATCCTTTAACGTGAGATGAGCATCAAGCTCCTGCAGACAGGAAACAAGCACACCTGTAGTGGAAATTAATTTACTGTGTGAACAATGCAGACTTCAAACACATGAGAATGAAGTGAAATAAATGAGCTGTCCTCTCTTACCTGTACATCTGGTTGTATTCTCTGATCTTCTGCAGGAAGAGGCTCTGAACTAGATCCAAGTCTGAAAAACAAAAGCACAAGGATGGTGACCTGATTTATTTCCACACACTCAAAGGCTGGCACTAGTTTTCCTGGAAAGAGCAGAGAAGCAGCCTTCCAGGCAAAGACGTCTATTGATGAATCTTCTCTCAACTCCTGAGAATTTTTTCAATTCAATAGACCAAATTCCAACTTTTTGCTGAAATTAGCTGCAGTTGAATTGTAAAATTTACTGGAATATCTGACATTTGACATTTAATTTCTTCATCCATCATTCATGAATGGGTGGATGAATGATGGCTGGCTTGGATGGATGGATGGCTGGATGGCTGGATGGCTGGATGGATGGATGATGGCTCGATCAGTGACGTATGGATAGATGATGGATGGATCAATGACAGATGGATGGACGATGGATTATAGATGGTTATGACGTTAACCATGCTTTTCTAAATTTAAAGAATTTCAGTCCCAGAACACTTTAGACCAGCTGACTGCAATGGGGCTCATTATCAGGCTTTCTTCTGGACCTGGCCGTGAATGTTCATGAGATTCAGCTGTGTTGAAGCAGGGCGACATGGAGGACATGCAGGGCTGTGGCCCTCCAGGACCAACTTTGGACACCCCTGCTTTAGACCATGAGTACACAAACATCCACGATGCTTGCAGAGCCATCCTCCGCCCCCACCTGGGCCACTCCGGCCACTTCTCCAGCCTGCTGAACCCAGCCCACCCTCCCCGGCTGTAGCGGTGGACCATCAGCATGCGGCCTCTGTGCTGCAGGACTGCTTCCAGGGCCAGGCTGGCAGGTTCTTAGAAAGGATCTGGAGGAATACTCACCAACTCATTAACACGTGTTTTGTGGATTTAGAGGAGCTCGACAACATCCCTCATCGTATCTTGTGGGGCTGCTTCGGGAGTACGGAGTCCGCGGCCCCTCATAAATAGCCGTCCGGTCTCTGTCCTCTTCCTTCAGAGGAGAAGGGGAATGACCCATGAGAGAACCCACAGAGAAGAGGTTCACAGGGACGTTTGGGGCGGCTGTGGCTCGGTTGGTAGAGTGGTTGTCTCGAAATTTGGAGGTTGTTGGTTTGTTTTTCCAGCTCCCCGTCTATGTGCCGAAGTTTCCTTGAACAAGACACTGAACCCCTAACGGCTCTCGACATCTGAAACTCTCCTTCTCTGTGGATTCTCTTGTGGGTCGCTCCCCCTGTCCTCCTCCTGGAGCACAGCACCACACTCTGGATTTACCGACCAATCGTCACTCCCTTCCCCACCTATGGTCATAAGCTCTGGGTCTGGACTGAAAGGACAAGATCCCGGATACAAGCGGCTCCGTAGGGCGGCTGGGTGCTCCCTCAGATATAGGCGGAGGAGCTACATCACCAGAGAGGAGCTGCGTCACCAGGGAGGAGCTCGGAGTAGAGCAGTTACTCCTCCACATCCAGAGGCTCAGCATCTGTTTAGGATGCCTCCTGGACGCCTCCCTGGGGAAGAGTTCTGGACATGTCCCACCGGGAGGAGGACCCGGGGAAAACCCAGGACACTCTGGAGAGATTATGTCTCTTGGCTGGACAGGGAACACTTCAGGATCCTCCAGGAAGAGTCTGGAGGAAGAGTCTGGGGACAGGAAGTCTGGGCATCCCTGCATAGACTGTTGCACCTGCAACTCGGTTCCGGATAAGTGGTCAAAGATGGATGGATGGACAGACAAACTGAGACCTCAGTTACTAGTTTCATTCTTTTCTTGCAAATAAGAATGACAAATTCCTTTAAATCTTTTTTGAAGGGTGGAGACAGAACTCCAACTTCAGATGTTAACTTAATGTGTGACTGAATTGCTTGCCAGGACTTTAGAGAAGATGTGAGAGCTTACCTGTTTGGATCTCAGCGCTGTCCTCATCCTCTGTGGTTCCGTCCTGACCGGTCGTTGTGTATGTAGGAACTGTGAAGAGCAGCTGCTTCATCAGTTCCTCTGTCTCCAGATCTTCAGCATCAGGCAGAGACAAAGGCTCAGCATTTATACCTTCAGTCACTCCCTCATCCTCAAAGTCAGTCTTCCTTTCACCAACAATAACTTGAGCCTCTTTCTCCAGGTAATCAGTGATTTCACTGATCAGTCTGCTCTCCAAAGTTCTCAAAGAGGCCTCAATTTCAGCCAAAGTCACACTTTCCAGAGACATGGCATCCAAAACTCGCTCTCCACTCTGACCGGACTCCACATCCACTTCCTGTCCCAACTGGGTGCCTACTTGTTGTTCTTCCTGTTTGTCCACTTCCTCCCCCCACTGGGTGTCCACTTCCTGCCCCGTCCCGTCATCGTGAGGCTGCAGAACTTTGACTGAAGTGTCAGTTGGCTGCTTCAGTCCTTGTTCAGAACCTAACATTGCTTCGATTATGACCATTGTCTCCACTTCGATAGTATCTGCAGCTTCTTCAATAGAGTCAGCCATTAACAGTTCAGCTTCTGTTGTATCCTCAAAAACTTCAACAGCCTTTCCTGTCAGTCCCACTCTCATGTTCTCCTCTTTTGCCAGTTCTTCAGCTTCTTTGTCAAGGGACTTGCAGGTTTTCTGCAAAACTTCGGTTTCAAAACTTTCAACCTCTTCCTTAACTGCAGCTAAAGTTATTGATTCCAGTGTCATGGTAGTAACTCCATCCCCTGCATCAGAGACTTGCTGAGCTGCTTCAGGTGGATCTGTGGTCATACTGAACATATTCGCTGTTTGGGGAACAGCAGTAGGAACCGAGCAGAGGAGCTCGTTTACCAACAGGCCACTTTCACCTTCTAACGCCTCTAGGTCCTCGGACAGCGATTCCAACGTTGAGAGAACGTCAGTGAGAATCTCCATGTCTTCCACACTTTTGATTTTGCTTCCTGTAACTTGGTATTCAGCTGCTTGGACTCGTGCAGCTCTTTGGTCCAATTCAGATTTGGTTCTGAGGAACTCGTCGGTTCTAAAAGACTCAACCGAAACAGTGACGGTGTGGAGCGTCATCGATTCTAAGGTCATTTTTTCAGGTTCTTTCTCTGCATGCTTTTCTAAACTTCCCCACGATGCTTCTGTCTCCAGAGGTGAGACATCGTCAGTGTCTTTGTCCTTTATGATGGATTCTACTGTACAGTTACAGACACTTTCTGCTTCCAGTGTTATCATTTTTGTTCGGTATTCTACGGCAGTATGTGCGCCAATACTATCTTCCACTGTAGTCTCTACTCCTTCCCTTAATGCTGAAACTTCCAAAATTTCCCTTGAGGACAGGCTCGTGTCTACACCTGCTTCTATTGTGGTTTCTGTTGAGTATTCTATCCCTGCTGCGTGTAAAACAGCATCTGCTATATTATCTGAACCTTCATCAAGGACCGCTCGGTGTGTTTTATCTAATGTAGCATCTACTGTACACTCAACTGGACCTTTGACAGCCAAGGCTTCAGCTAGAAGGGGTTCTCCTGTAACTGTAACATCTATTGTAAACTCTACTGGACCTCGTAGGGGTTCAACGACGGGAAACCTGGACTCGACTGGAGATTCTAGTTGGGGCTTCGTTGAGAGTTCTTCAGCTGTGCTGTGTAAGACGTCAGTCATCTCTGAGTCTGAGTAACTGGATTCTACTTTGTGAGATACAGCAGCCTTCTTAAGCACTACTGGTCCTTCAAAAACAGAAACTCCAGATGGCAGTGATTCTTCAGGAGGAACACTGGCCTCGTCTGGTGACTCTACTGGAGAACCTAATGTGGCCTCTGTTAAAAATTCCTTAGCAGGATCTGAGGAATGGAACACGTCTGATTCTATGTGTTTGGTTCTTGCATTATCAAAAGAAAAATCGACTGAAGGTTCTACTGGACCTTCAGCAGCTGAAGTACTAGTTGCCAGAGCATTTTCAGGAGGAAGACTGGACTCTAACGGAGATTCGACTGTCTGTGTGGGGGGTTCTACTGATACAGCTGGAAATGCTGGGGACTGTAAGGCAATATCTGTTTTGGTCTCTATTGTTTTGTGAAAGGTTTGGATTTCTTCTGGAGTTGTTCCCGAGGTTGGGACTGCAACGTCAAACAGACAGTCTGGACCAGTCTGAACATCAGATCCAGGAGGAGGAGCAGCCAACCACTGATCTGAGGAAGACTTGGAGGGATCAATAGGAAGTGTCCAGTGATCAATACAGGGTAGACTGAAACTGGAAGCAGAAGAGGAGGCAGCCAAAGCCAAAGGGGCGATGGAAGAGATGACTGGGGGGACAGGAGGGGGGACTGGGGGGACAGACGAGATGACTGGGGGGACAGGAGAGGGGACTGGGGGGACAGACGAGATGACTGGGGGGACAGGAGAGGGGACTGGGGGGACAGACGAGATGACTGGGGGGACAGGAGAGGGGACTGGGGGGACAGACGAGATGACTGGGGGGACAGCAGGGGGGACTGGGGGGACAGACGAGATGACTGGGGGGACAGGAGAGGGGACTGGGGGGACAGACGAGATGACTGGGGGGACAGGAGAGGGGACTGGGGGGACAGACGAGATGACTGGGGGGACAGGAGAGGGGACTGGGGGGACAGACGAGATGACTGGGGGGACAGGAGAGGGGACTGGGGGGACAGACGAGATGACTGGGGGGACAGGAGAGGGGACTGGGGGGACAGACGAGATGACTGGGGGGACAGCAGGGGGGACTGGGGGGACAGACGAGATGACTGGGGGGACAGGAGAGGGGACTGGGGGGACAGACGAGATGACTGGGGGGACAGGAGAGGGGACTGGGGGCTTGGGAGGTTTCTGAAGGCCTCTGGCAAGTCGAGCTGCAGGAGGAGAAGCAGGACAGACGTGGTTTTAACAGAAATAGAAATAGACCTGTCCTGACTGAACTGACCTTTAGGGGGCGCTCTGTCCTGAATGAACTAACCTTTAGGGGGCGCTCTGTCCTGAATGAACTAACCTTTAGGGGGCGCTCTGTCCTGAATGAACTAACCTTTAGGGGGCACTCTGTCCTGAATGAACTGACCTTTAGGGGGCACTCTGTCCTGAATGAACTGACCTTTAGGGGGCGCTCTGTCCTGAATGAACTAACCTTTAGGGGGCACTCTGTCCTGAATGAACTGACCTTTAGGGGGCACTCTGTCCTGAATGAACTGACCTTTAGGGGGCGCTCTGTCCTGAATGAACTAACCCTCAGGGGGCGCTCTGTCCTGAATGAACTGACCTTTAGGGGGCGCTCTGTCCTGAATGAACTGACCTTTAGGGGGCGCTCTGTCCTGAATGAACTAACCTTTAGGGGGCGCTCTGTCCTGAATGAACTAACCCTCAGGGGGCGCTCTGTCCTGAATGAACTGACCTTTAGGGGGCGCTCTGTCCTTAATGAACTAACCCTCAGGGGGCGCTCTGTCCTGAATGAACTAACCCTCAGGGGGCGCTCTGTCCTGAATGAACTGACCTGTAGGGGGCACTCTGTCCTGAATGAACTGACCTTTAGGGGGCGCTCTGTCCTGAATGAACTGACCTTTAGGGGGCACTCTGTCCTGAATGAACTGACCTTTAGGGGGCACTCTGTCCTGAATGAACTGACCTTTAGGGGCGCTCTGTCCTGAATGAACTGACCTTTAGGGGGCGCCCTGTCCTGAATGAACTAACCCTCAGGGGGTGCTCTGTCCTGAATGAACTGACCTTTAGGGGGCGCTCTGTCCTGAATGAACTAACCCTCAGGGGGTGCTCTGTCCTGAATGAACTGACCTTTAGGGGGCGCTCTGTCCTTAATGAACTGACCTTTAGGGGGCGCTCTGTCCTGAATGAACTGACCTTTAGGGGGCGCCCTGTCCTGAATGAACTAACCCTCAGGGGGTGCTCTGTCCTGAATGAACTGACCTTTAGGGGGCGCTCTGTCCTTAATGAACTGACCTTTAGGGGGCGCTCTGTCCTGAATGAACTAACCCTCAGGGGGCGCTCTGTCCTGAATGAACTGACCTTTAGGGGGCGCTCTGTCCTGAATGAACTAACCTTTAGGGGGCGCTCTGTCCTGAATGAACTAACCTTGAGGGGGCGCTCTGTCCTGAATGAACTAACCTTTAGGGGGCGCTCTGTCCTGAATGAACTAACCTTTCGGGGGCGCTCTGTCCTGAATGAACTGACCTTTAGGGGGCACTCTGTCCTGAATGAACTGACCTTTAGGGGGCGCTCTGTCCTGAATGAACTGACCTTTAGGGGGCACTCTGTCCTGAATGAACTGACCTTTAGGGGGCGCTCTGTCCTGAATGAACTGACCTTTAGGGGGCGCTCTGTCCTGAATGAACTGACCTTTAGGGGGCGCTCTGTCCTGAATGAACTGACCTTTAGGGGGCGCTCTGTCCTGAATGAACGAACCCTCAGGGGGCGCTCTGTCCTGAATGAACTGACCTTTAGGGGGTGCTCTGTCCTGAATGAACTAACCTTTAGGGGGCGCTCTGTCCTGAATGAACTAACCTTTAGGGGGCGCTCTGTCCTGAATGAACTAACATTTAGGGGGCGCTCTGTCCTGAATGAACTGACCCTCAGGGGGCGCTCTGTCCTGAATGAACTAACCTTTAGGGGGCGCTCTGTCCTGAATGAACTAACCTTTAGGGGGCGCTCTGTCCTGAATGAACTAACCTTTAGGGGGCGCTCTGTCCTGAATGAACTAACCTTTCGGGGGCGCTCTGTCCTGAATGAACTGACCTTTAGGGGGCACTCTGTCCTGAATGAACTGACCTTTAGGGGGCGCTCTGTCCTGAATGAACTGACCTTTAGGGGGCACTCTGTCCTGAATGAACTGACCTTTAGGGGGCGCTCTGTCCTGAATGAACTGACCTTTAGGGGGCGCTCTGTCCTGAATGAACTAACCTTTAGGGGGCGCTCTGTCCTGAATGAACTAACCCTCAGGGGGCGCTCTGTCCTGAATGAACTGACCTTTAGGGGGCGCTCTGTCCTTAATGAACTAACCCTCAGGGGGCGCTCTGTCCTGAATGAACTAACCCTCAGGGGGCGCTCTGTCCTGAATGAACTGACCTGTAGGGGGCACTCTGTCCTGAATGAACTGACCTTTAGGGGGCGCTCTGTCCTGAATGAACTGACCTTTAGGGGGCACTCTGTCCTGAATGAACTGACCTTTAGGGGGCACTCTGTCCTGAATGAACTGACCTTTAGGGGCGCTCTGTCCTGAATGAACTGACCTTTAGGGGGCGCCCTGTCCTGAATGAACTAACCCTCAGGGGGTGCTCTGTCCTGAATGAACTGACCTTTAGGGGGCGCTCTGTCCTGAATGAACTAACCCTCAGGGGGTGCTCTGTCCTGAATGAACTGACCTTTAGGGGGCGCTCTGTCCTTAATGAACTGACCTTTAGGGGGCGCTCTGTCCTGAATGAACTGACCTTTAGGGGGCGCCCTGTCCTGAATGAACTAACCCTCAGGGGGTGCTCTGTCCTGAATGAACTGACCTTTAGGGGGCGCTCTGTCCTTAATGAACTGACCTTTAGGGGGCGCTCTGTCCTGAATGAACTAACCCTCAGGGGCGCTCTGTCCTGAATGAACTGACCTTTAGGGGGCGCTCTGTCCTGAATGAACTAACCTTTAGGGGGCGCTCTGTCCTGAATGAACTAACCTTGAGGGGGCGCTCTGTCCTGAATGAACTAACCTTTAGGGGGCGCTCTGTCCTGAATGAACTAACCCTCAGGGGGCGCTCTGTCCTGAATGAACTGACCTTTAGGGGGCGCTCTGTCCTTAATGAACTAACCCTCAGGGGGCGCTCTGTCCTGAATGAACTAACCTTTAGGGGGCGCTCTGTCCTGAATGAACTAACCTTTAGGGGGCGCTCTGTCCTGAATGAACTGACCTTTAGGGGGCGCTCTGTCCTGAATGAACTAACCTTTAGGGGGCGCTCTGTCCTGAATGAACTAACCTTTCGGGGGCGCTCTGTCCTGAATGAACTGACCTTTAGGGGGCACTCTGTCCTGAATGAACTGACCTTTAGGGGGCGCTCTGTCCTGAATGAACTGACCTTTAGGGGGCACTCTGTCCTGAATGAACTGACCTTTAGGGGGCGCTCTGTCCTGAATGAACTGACCTTTAGGGGGCGCTCTGTCCTGAATGAACGAACCCTCAGGGGGCGCTCTGTCCTGAATGAACTGACCTTTAGGGGGTGCTCTGTCCTGAATGAACTAACCTTTAGGGGGCGCTCTGTCCTGAATGAACTAACCTTTAGGGGGCGCTCTGTCCTGAATGAACTAACATTTAGGGGGCGCTCTGTCCTGAATGAACTGACCCTCAGGGGGCGCTCTGTCCTGAATGAACTAACCTTTAGGGGGCGCTCTGTCCTGAATGAACTAACCTTTAGGGGGCGCTCTGTCCTGAATGAACTAACCTTTAGGGGGCGCTCTGTCCTGAATGAACTAACCTTTAGGGGGCGCTCTGTCCTGAATGAACTGACCTTTAGGGGGCACTCTGTCCTGAATGAACTGACCTTTAGGGGGCGCTCTGTCCTGAATGAACTGACCTTTAGGGGGCACTCTGTCCTGAATGAACTGACCTTTAGGGGGCGCTCTGTCCTGAATGAACTGACCTTTAGGGGGCGCTCTGTCCTGAATGAACGAACCCTCAGGGGGCGCTCTGTCCTGAATGAACTGACCTTTAGGGGGTGCTCTGTCCTGAATGAACTAACCTTTAGGGGGCGCTCTGTCCTGAATGAACTAACCTTTAGGGGGCGCTCTGTCCTGAATGAACTAACATTTAGGGGGCGCTCTGTCCTGAATGAACTGACCCTCAGGGGGCGCTCTGTCCTGAATGAACTAACCTTTAGGGGGCGCTCTGTCCTTAATGAACTAACCCTCAGGGGGCGCTCTGTCCTGAATGAACTAACCTTTAGGGGGCGCTCTGTCCTGAATGAACTAACCTTTAGGGGGCGCTCTGTCCTGAATGAACTAACCTTTAGGGGGCGCTCTGTCCTGAATGAACTAACCCTCAGGGGGCGCTCTGTCCTGAATGAACTGACCTTTAGGGGGCGCTCTGTCCTGAATGAACTAACCCTCAGGGGGCGCTCTGTCCTGAATGAACTGACCTTTAGGGGGCGCTCTGTCCTGAATGAACTAACCTTTAGGGGGCGCTCTGTCCTGAATGAACTGACCTTTCGGGGGCGCTCTGTCCTGAATGAGCTAACCTTTAGGGGGCGCTCTGTCCTGAATGAACTGACCTTTAGGGGGCGCCCTGTCCTAAATGAACTAACCCTCAGGGGGCGCTCTGTCCTGACTGAACTGACCTTGAGGGGGCGCTCTGTCCTGAATGAACTAACCCTCAGGGGGCGCTCTGTCCTGAATGAACTAACCTTTAGGGGGCGCTCTGTCCTGAATGAACTAACCTTTAGGGGGCGCTCTGTCCTGAATGAACTGACCTTTCGGGGGCGCTCTGTCCTGAATGAGCTAACCTTTAGGGGGCGCTCTGTCCTGAATGAACTGACCTTTAGGGGGCGCCCTGTCCTGAATGAACTAACCCTCAGGGGGCGCTCTGTCCTGACTGAACTGACCTTGAGGGGGCGCTCTGTCCTGAATGAACTAACCCTCAGGGGGCGCTCTGTCCTGAATGAACTAACCTTTAGGGGGCGCTCTGTCCTGAATGAACTAACCTTTAGGGGGCGCTCTGTCCTGAATGAACTGACCTTTAGGGGGCGCTCTGTCCTGAATGAACTAACCTTTAGGGGGCGCTCTGTCCTGAATGAACTAACCTTTAGGGGGCGCTCTGTCCTGAATGAACTAACCCTCAGGGGGCGCTCTGTCCTGAATGAACTGACCTTTAGGGGGCGCTCTGTCCTGAATGAACTGACCTTTAGGGGGTGCTCTGTCCTGAATTAACTGACCTTTCGGGGGCGCTCTGTCCTGAATGAACTAACATTTAGGGGGCGCTCTGTCCTGAATGAACTGACCTTTAGGGGGCGCTCTGTCCTGAATTAACTGACCTTTCGGGGGCGCTCTGTCCTGAATGAACTAACATTTAGGGGGCGCTCTGTCCTGAATGAACTGACCTTTAGGGGGCGCCCTGTCCTGAATGAACTGACCTTTAGGGGGCGCTCTGTCCTGAATGAACTAACCTTTAGGGGGCGCTCTGTCCTGAATGAACTAACCTTTAGGGGGCGCTCTGTCCTGAATGAACTGACCTTTAGGGGGCGCTCTGTCCTTAATGAACTAACCCTCAGGGGGCGCTCTGTCCTGAATGAACTAACCTTTAGGGGGCGCTCTGTCTTGAATGAACTAACCCTCAGGGGGCGCACTGTCCTGAATGAACTAACCTTTAGGGGGCGCTCTGTCCTGAATGAACTAACCCTCAGGGGGCGCTCTGTCCTGAATGAACTGACCTTTAGGGGGCGCTCTGTCCTGAATGAACTGACCTTTCGGGGGCGCTCTGTCCTGAATGAACTGACCTTTAGGGGGCGCTCTGTCCTGAATGAACTAACCCTCAGGGGGCGCTCTGTCCTGAATGAACTGACCTTTAGGGGGCGCTCTGTCCTGAATGAACTAACCCTCAGGGGGCGCTCTGTCCTGAATGAACTAACCTTTAGGGGGCGCTCTGTCCTGAATGAACTAACCCTCAGGGGGCGCTCTGTCCTGAATGAACTAATCTTTAGGGGGCGCTCTGTCCTGAATGAACTAACCTTTAGGGAGCGCTCTGTCCTGAATGAACTGGCCGTTAGGGGGCGCTCTGTCCTGAATGAACTAACCTTTAGGGAGCGCTCTGTCCTGAATGAACTAACCCTCAGGGGGCGCTCTGTCCTGAATGAACTAACCTTTAGGGAGCGCTCTGTCCTGAATGAACTGGCCGTTAGGGGGCGCTCTGTCCTGAATGAACTGACCTTTAGGGGCGCTCTGTCCTGAATGAACTGACCTTTAGGGGCGCTCTGTCCTGAATGAACTGACCTTTAGGGGCGCTCTGTCCTGAATGAACTAACCTTTAGGGAGCGCTCTGTCCTGAATGAACTAACCCTCAGGGGGCGCTCTGTCCTGAATGAACTAACCTTTAGGGGGCGCTCTGTCCTGAATGAACTAACCCTCAGGGGGCGCTCTGTCCTGAATGAACTGACCTTTAGGGGGCGCTCTGTCCTGAATGAACTAACCTTTAGGGAGCGCTCTGTCCTGAATGAACTGGCCGTTAGGGGGCGCTCTGTCCTGAATGAACCAACCTGCTTTAGGTACTACGTCCAATCTCGTCAAGGAAAACAGTTTCTCCACAAGGTTATTGATGTTGACTGGAGGCTGAGGTTTGGCTTTCTCTGCCAGGAGGGAAAAACACCAGTTACTGAATCAGAAAATCCTTTTTCCAGAAAATGACCAGAGTTTGAATTGTTCTCCAAACTCAAAATGAAAAGCAGCTACTGATGTCAATTTTCATTTAAAGTCATACAGAAGAAAGGTGAAGTAAACTCAATCTTTTTCAAAAAAAAAAAAAATATATATATATATATATATACATACATATACATACACACACACACATATACACATATATATATATATATATATATAAATATTTATATATACACACACACATTCTCGCAATTTTGCCATAAGGCATTATTATTGGGTGAAGACGACTTTACAGCTGGACACTTGAACACTTCCAAAATAAAAACAAGTTCAATCTTTAAGGATTAATTACATTTAAACACTGTAAGAACAACAAACTAACCTGGACAAGGTGCAACAAGAACAACTGTTTTTCATCAAATAAAGGGAAAATAAACATAAGCATGTCATGTTTTCTCTTTTCCTCACTTTCCAGCTGTGTTACTGATCAGGGCTCAAGTATACATACTTGAGAGAATTTAAAATAGATTCTAAAAGGCTTTAGAAAACTGGCATGGTTAAAAAAAATCATTTTTAAGTAGAAGCAGTTCTTCAAACTGAAATTATTTATTCTACTCAAAGGATGAGCTCAAATGCATTGGGATCCTGATCACAGCCACAATATAGAGTCCAACAGACCGAATGGAGACAGATTACATGAGTCAAGTCAGATCATTAGATTTTATTGGTAGGGTTAGGGAAATCTTTTTCTACATTAAAGCTCCCATATTATGCTATTTTTCAGTCACGTCATATAGGTCACAGAAGCCCAAAAACATAGTATATAAGTTTGTTCACCCCAAATTCATCCTGTGTTCGGAGTTTGAGGGTCTAAAAAGTGGCTCTGAGGAGCCCTCCTCAGAACAGCCTGTTTATCACAGCCTACTTTCTAGGATGCACTTGAATGCATCTGGCCACGCCCACTCACACACGGTGGGGGGTCAGAGGCACATCCCCTCGACCGGTTCAGCTTAAGTTTCAGTTTCATTTTCAAAAATGTGATTTAGCGAGACAAGGAGGAAAAACACAATTTTCAAATTGAACGTCTTAATGAGGCTGCGGCAGCACACACTGCTGTAAGAAACTCTTCAAAGTGAAAAAGGCATCATATGTCCCTTAATCAGAGCAGCGTTTGCAAGCAGAAACACACACAGCATGAAAGGAATTTTCCGGGGGCTGAACAAACACCTGTCTGGGGCGGTGTCACCAACCTGGAGGAGCAGCGATCTGGGTTTCAAACCGCCCGTTTGAGCACACATTGGCGTGCTTCGTTTCGCTGACCGGGAGCAGAGACGGTGGTGGAGCACACAGGCCGTTACAGCCGGGGGGGGGGGGGGGGGGGGGGGGGGGGGGGGGGGGGGGGGGGGGGGGGGGCATCATATGGGACCTTTAAAGCTACACTAAGGAACTTTCAGTTTCCGTTGATTTCGGCGGCCCCACTGGACAAAGCGGTAGTGTTTTTCCTGAAGGAATACTACAGTTCCCATGAGGCCTAGCGCGTGGCGTGGTAAAATGCTGCTCCCGGTGGCGTGCTGTCGGACTGAACTCGTCTTCATTTGTTTCCAGTGTCTGTGTGAAGGACGGATAGCGACGAGGTCATGAATCTAACGGTGGCTAAACAATGTTCTATCATGATGTGACGCACGCCGTCAAGCAGTCCGCACATCTGGAGTGTTTTAGTGAGCAGGGTTCCTCCCACCCTCCTCACAGCTGCTCAGTCCAAGTGAAGCAATACTGACGCCCTCAGGCCGACAGAGGGTCATTCAGCTGCTGGAGGTCGATGTATCGTCACAAAAGATATTAAAAAGTTTTATTAAGGTTGAAAAGTTCCTTAGTGTCGCTTTAAGACTTCATCAGTGAAAACAGCTCAATAATGCTGCTGTTCCAACACTCAGAACATCCAGGAGGAGAATTTCACTGAAACGACCACAAGAAATCCCAAAATCCAATTCCAGTCAGATCAAAGTGCTTACATGACGACAAGATCTGACACCTAAGGAACTGCATGAATCCAAAACAGGAAGAACCTCCACCCAGGACTGCACCACCCTGGGGAAGAACCATCACTGAGGACTCCTCCACCCTGAAGAAGAACCTCCACCCAGGACTGCACCACCCTGGGGAAGAACCATCACTGAGGACTCCTCCACCCTGAAGAAGAACCTCCACCCAGGACTGCACCACCCTGGGGAAGAACCATCACTGAGGACTCCTCCACCCTGAAGAAGAACCTCCACCCAGGACTGCACCACCCTGGGGAAGAACCATCACTGAGGACTCCTCCACCCTGAAGAAGAACCTCCACCCAGGACTGCACCACCCTGGGGAAGAACCATCACTGAGGACTCCTCCACCCTGAAGAAGAACCTCCACCCAGGACTGCACCACCCTGGGGAAGAACCATCACTGAGGACTCCTCCACCCTGAAGAAGAGCCTCCACCCAGAACATTTTAGTGTGACCTAAGCTGCTGCTCAGGCCAGATGGTTAAAAAGACAACATTCACACAACCAAGCCTTCATAACACAACCTGTGTGTTGTTTGATCACTGAGGTCACCGCAAACGCCTGAACCTGGAAGACTGTAAAGCTGTGGCGCCACCGAGCAGCTGCTCGTTTCTTCCATCTGTACAACATGAGCAAACCAGAGGAAAGTGAAGAAACAGCAAGTCTGCGAGTTAGTCTGACCTCTGTGTGTGTGTGTGTGTGTGTGTGTGTGTGTGTGTGTGTGTGTTCTTACTGATGTGTGTCCTGCGCAGTTGTTTTCTGTCTGTTGGATTGGAGCTGAAGAAAACAGTCTGAGACCCCCAAACAACTCTGTACAACTCCCTGTGAATACACTGCGCACGCACGCACACACACACACACACACACACACACACACACACACACACACACACACACACACACACACACACACACACACACACACACACACACACACACACACACAGGTCAGAACCTGTGGTAAAGATAACCGGAGGTACAGGTTCGTCAGCCTGTGGCGGAGAAAAGGTCATCAGATCCAACAGTCCAGTCAGAAGGTGAAAGGAGTCAGTCAGTGTGTTAAAATGCTCAGAGTGGAGTTGATCAAACTGATGGATCCTAAAGACTGGATCAAAGGATCAAAACCAGGACCAAAACTAGAGCTAAGCATTAATTGTTCTGTTGATCTTAAACCACATGTTGTAATCTAAAAAACACTTAAACACTTAAATGTTGAGTCACCCCACATTTTTGACAATACCTTCATTTCCTAGATTGAAGACAGACTTCCTGGCATGCTTTCAGCCTCAAACAAATAAAGTGAGCCCCAGAAACCTGAAAACAGAGTTTAGCTGGAGCAAAGTGCTCTCTGTGAGTTGGTGTGAAGACGACAAAAGAGTCACAAAAACTTCACACTAAACGTTAACATGTTCCAGAGCGTCGCTCATCAACATGTGGCTCTTCGGAGGCTTCTGTGGCCGGACCGGAGCCTGCATGCTTATTATTATTATTATTATTATTATTATTATTATTATTATGCAGCGAAGAGCAGCTGGAAGGGTCCATGTGTTGTAAAGTAAAAAAATAAAAACGTTTCTTACACGGACTGCAGCTCCTCTCCTGCACAGCGCCGCCGCCATGTTGGACCAGGAGACCTGCAAGAGAAAGACGTTAAAGACATTAGAAACACGGGAAACATTAGAACTATTAGAAACAGACACCAAAAAGAACCGGTCTGTCCGATTAGAACCGGTCTCTCCGATTAGAACCGGTCTCTCCGATTAGAACCGGTCTCTCTGATTAGAACCGGTCTGTCCGATTAGAACCGGTCTCTCCGATTAGAACCGGTCTCTCTGATTAGAACCGGTCTGTCCGATTAGAACCGGTCTCTCCGATTAGAACCGGTCTCTCTGATTAGAACCGGTCTCTCTGAATAGAACCGGTCTCTCCGATTAGAACCGGTCTCTCCGATTAGAACCGGTCCTCTCCGATTAGAACCGGTCTCTCTGATTAGAACCGGTCTCTCCGATTAGAACCGGTCTCTCTGATTAGAACCGGTCTGTCCGATTAGAACCGGTCTCTCCGATTAGAACCGGTCTCTCTGATTAGAACCGGTCTCTCCGATTAGAACCGGTATGTCCGATTAGAACCGGTCTCTACAATTAGAACCGCTCTCTCCGATTAGAACCGGTCTCTCCGATTAGAACCGGTCTCTCCGATTAGAACCGGTCTCTCCGATTAGAACCGGTCTCTCTGATTAGAACCGGTCTGTCCGATTAGAACCGGTCTCTCCGATTAGAACCGGTCTCTCTGATTAGAACCGGTCTCTCTGAATAGAACCGGTCTCTCCGATTAGAACCGGTCTCTCCGATTAGAACCGGTCTCTCCGATTAGAACCGGTCTCTCTGATTAGAACCGGTCTCTCCGATTAGAACCGGTCTCTCTGATTAGAACCGGTCTGTCCGATTAGAACCGGTCTCTCCGATTAGAACCGGTCTCTCTGATTAGAACCGGTCTCTCCGATTAGAACCGGTATGTCCGATTAGAACCGGTCTCTACAATTAGAACCGCTCTCTCCGATTAGAACCGGTCTCTCCGATTAGAACCGGTCTCTCCGATTAGAACCGGTATGTCCGATTAGAACCGGTCTCTCTGATTAGAACCGGTCTCTCTGATTAGAACCGGTCTCTCCGATTAGAACCGGTCTCTCTGATTAGAACCGGTCTCTCTGATTAGAACCGGTCTCTCCGATTAGAACCGGTCTCTCTGATTAGAACCGCTCTCTCCGATTAGAACCGGTATGTCCGATTAGAACCGGTATGTCCGATTAGAACCGGTCTCTCCGATTAGAACCAGTCTCTCTGATTAGAACCGGTCTCTCCGATTAGAACCGGTCTCTCCGATTAGAACCGGTCTCTCTGATTAGAACCGGTCTCTCCGGTTAGAACCGGTCTCTCTGATTAGAACCGGTCTCTCCAATTAGAACCGGTCTCTCCGATTAGAACCAGTCTCTCTGATTAGAACCGGTCTCTCTGATTAGAACCGGTCTGTCCGATTAGAACCGCTCTCTCTGATTAGAACCGGTCTCTCCGATTAGAACCGGTCTGTCCAATTAGAACCGGTCTCTCTGATTAGAACCGGTCTCCCCGATTAGAACCGGTCTCTCCGATTAGAACCGGTCTCTCCGATTAGAACCGGTCTCTCTGATTAGAACTGGTCTCTCTGATTAGAACCGGTCTCTCTGATTAGAACCGGTCTCTCCGATTAGAACCGGTCTCTCCGATTAGAACCGGTCTCTCTGATTAGAACCGGTCTCTCCGATTAGAACCGGTCTCTCCGATTAGAACCGGTCTGTCCGATTAGAACTGGTCTCTCTGATTAGAACCGGTCTGTCCGATTAGAACTGGTCTCTCTGATAAGAACCGGTCTGTCCGATTAGAACCGGTCTCTCTGATTAGAACCGGTCTCTCCGATTAGAACCGGTCTCTCCGATTAGAACCGGTCTCTCTGATTAGAACCGGTCTCTCCGATTAGAACCGGTCTCTCCGATTAGAACCGGTCTGTCCGATTAGAACTGGTCTCTCTGATTAGAACCGGTCTGTCCGATTAGAACTGGTCTCTCTGATAAGAACCGGTCTGTCCGATTAGAACCGGTCTCTCCGATTAGAACCGGTCTCTCCGATTAGAACCGGTATGTCCGATTAGAACCGGTCTCTCTGATTAGAACCGGTCTCTCTGATTAGAACCGGTCTCTCTGATCATCTTGCGCCTGTGCAGCAGGGTGTGTGTCCGAGTGTGTCTGGACCGTCTGATCTGAGAACCTTCTGGGCAGGACCCTTGTTTTCATCTCCAAGATTTGACCTTTGCCTGGGGATCTGTCCCGCCTGCTGGACTGTGGAGGACTTGTCGCTCGACACGGCGGGCCGGGAGCTGGAGCTGCTGCCGTCGGTGCTGAATCTGCCGATACGCTCATGTTCTCCGGAGTGAAGGGAAGTCCACCCTGCACAGCGGTGCTCCGCACTGGGTTCTATCATTTGGGAATTGATGGATTTCTAATCACTTTTAAGGTGAAAATATGTGAAACCAGCGGGAATCTGTTGACCGTCGGCCACTCCTCCGCCAGCCACCGGCCATGAAGCCACGTCTACAGCGTCTGTTTACAGTCCAGACCCCATCAGAACCTCCTCCTGGAGCTCCTCCTCCAGACCCCATCAGAACCTCCTCCTGGAGCTCCTCCTCCAGACCCCATCAGAACCTCCTCCTGGAGCTCCTCCTCCAGACCCCATCAGAACCTCCTCCTGGAGCTCCTCCTCCAGACCCCATCAGAACCTCCTCCTGGAGCTCCTCCTCCAGACCCCATCAGAACCTCCTCCTGGAGCTCCTCCTCCAGACCCCATCAGAACCTCCTCCTGGAGCTCCTCCTCCAGACCCCATCAGAACCTCCTCCTGGAGCTCCTCCTCCAGACCCCATCAGAAGGTGAGGTTTTTGTCTTGGAGGATGAGATTCTGGATCAGCAGCTGCAGTCAGACCAGCAGAGCTTCCTGAGGACAGATCCCTCACTGGGAGGTCGACTGGAAGAAGATCTTTCTGACCCGGGACACTGAACTGGCCTGGAACGACTGTAATAATCTTTTAATGGAGGCAAACCATAAACATGCTCCACAGCAACAATGTAAAGGGAAGAACAACCCGGCGGTTCTCCTCTGAACTTCCAGCTCTAAAGCAGGAGAGAGCTGCAGCCCGGGCCGCGGACAGACGAGGCTGATGCTGCATTCACACCGGACGCGTCGCGGGCGTCGTCGACGCTCGGGACGCCTCGAAGCTGACGCTTGTGAAGCTTCAAGCACGACGCTGACACCAGGTGGTCACCGAGCTCACGACACTCGCGCCGCTCAGGAGGCTGATTTCTGCTTCCAGCTATGGCGGATGGCATCAGCAGAGTGGCTCGGCTTCATTTGTTAGCTAGCTAACCCTATCCGTTCTATTCTTGTCTCGGTTGCGGTCTGACGACGTGTCATAAAGCTCAGGACAAGAGCGCACAGCCACAATCAACTTGTCTTCCATCGTTGTCTTTCCTTTCCGGACTCCTGGTCCTGGCGTGAAATGCAGTGACGTAGCAGCGGAGGGATCGTCTCTGATTGGCTGACGCCCAGCGGCAGCGCGTCGAAAGTTCAGTTTTCCAAACTCTCAAAAAGCGACGCTCACGACGCTCCTGACGCCGGGGACGCGCGACGACGCTCGAAACGCTCAAAACGCTTGAAAAGTCGACGCTCCTGACGCTCCCAAAGCGCCGCCCCCGCCCGCCGCTCCACGACGCTCGTCCACCATAGACTTGCATAGAAAAACGCCGCCCGTGACGCTGAGGTTACTAGATCCAAAACCACAGATAGTCTGAAGGATCCAAAAATATTCTGGAAAGTGATAAAGTCTGCTTCCATGGATGAAACCACAGACGACTGCCCCACCTGTACTATGGACGGAAAACATATGGCGTGTTTCCACCGGCCCTACTCCGCTCCACTGCACTCCCCCCACGGCGCCCGACTCCACCCGCCTCGGCTTGGCGCTGTCTCCACCGGCCTGGTTCGTCTCCATGCTTACCATTTTCAGTGGGCGGGAAAACGAGAAGGCGGGAAAAATGTTGGCGCTTCGGGTATCAGGTTTCAATTGAGCCACAGCTGGTTGCTGATTGGTCAGTGATTTTGACCAATCAGCGACCAGTATGTTTTTGAGGTCACATTTCCAGCCTGACTCAGCCCGACCCGGCCCTCGAAAGCCTACCCAGGTTGTGGTAAAGCGGGCCGGTGGAAACGCCCACAAGCGGGGCAGAGCCCAGTCGGGCCGGGCCGGGCCGGTGGAAACGCCCACAAGCGGGGTAGAGCCCAGTCGGGCCGGGCCGGGCCGGTGGAAACGCCCACAAGCGGGGCAGAGCCCAGTCGGGTCGGGCCGGGCCGGGCCGGTGGAAACGCCCACAAGCGGGGCAGAGCCCAGCCGGGCCGGGCCGGGCCGGTGGAAACGCCCACAAGCGGGGTAGAGCCCAGTCGGGTCGGGCCGGGCCGGTGGAAACGCCCACAAGCGGGGTAGAGCCCAGTCGGGCCGGGCCGGGCCGGTGGAAACGCCCACAAGCGGGGTAGAGCCCAGCCGGGCCGGGCCGGGCCGGTGGAAACGCCCACAAGCGGGGTAGAGCCCAGTCGGGCCGGGCCGGGCCGGTGGAAACGCCCACAAGCGGGGTAGAGCCCAGTCGGGTCGGGCCGGGCCGGTGGAAACGCCCACAAGCGGGGCAGAGCCCAGTCGGGCCGGGCCGGGCCGGGCCGGTGGAAACGCCCACAAGCGGGGCAGAGCCCAGCCGGGTCGGGCCGGGCCGGGCCGGTGGAAACGCCCACAAGCGGGGCAGAGCCCAGTCGGGCCGGGTCGGTGGAAACACGCCACTAACGACTGGGAAAGCAGCAACTCTCAGTGGCTTTAAGTCCTCGGATTCCAGTCCTCTGATCCCCCCACCAGGGCCTGACATGTAGAACCGCTGTCTCAGGACGTCTTCACACCGACCTGGGCGGAGCCAGGACCCTTTTTTGGAAGTGTGAATTTGTAAATCAGCCTCCTCATAAATAACTGGATGGTGTTCTCATCGTCGAACCAAAACGGCGTCAATCCAGACAGAAGCAGGTCGGGTGCCGGAAGGAAATGCGATTCTTGTTCCAAAATAAGTGATTTCAAAATAAAATCTGTGTCGTGTTTTTGCCTTAATATTTATATATATATATATATATATATATATATATATATATATATATATATGTATATATAAACATTTTTTTTTTTTACTTCTCCTGGTAGAATACAGAAAAACCAGCGTGATGCAGTCATTATACGCTTTAGAGGAATGAACGCTTTTGTTCTTCGTCACTGCAGGAAAGTCAAACGACTCCAAACAGCTGTGTGACCGGAGCAGCTCCGTGTTGCCAGATTGGGCGGGTTTCTGCCAAATCAAGCGTCTTTGTGAACACGTCAGACGGGTTGATGAAATGATTATGTGTTTACGACATGTTTTTTATCATACAAATACCGTTTTAACGTGCATTTTCAACTGAGATGGCGGTTTGGGCTGCTTTCTATTGAGTTAATCGGGATTCATATTGTCTACGGGGGATAACGACAGATCTGGCAGCCTCCTCCAGCGGCCTGCAGAGGCACCGCAGTGCTGCGGTGGTTCCGGACTGCAGCCAGAACGGCTGTTCTGTTGTACATGATTTCTCTGCAGGCCAAACCAATCGCTGACTTTCAGAAGGAAGCACCGGCTCTCCACCCGGACCTGGGTCCCCGGCGCTCTGCAGCCCACTGCTCCTCCGGAACGCTTCAGCGCCCTCTATGGATGGTTCAAAGCCGTTTTCACTGAGTAATGACCAATAAAGCACCTTATCCTATCCTTATCCGCCGTGCTCAATGTGCGCTCAGAATATCAGTTCGTATCAAATTATTGAATTCCAGCTCCTAAATTGTTTATTGTATTGTTTATTGTTTATTGTATGGTTTATTGTTTATTGTATTGTTTATTGTTTTGCTTGTTTTAATATCGATCAACCTGAGTTCCACTTGTGGTTAAACTGGACTGTCTCATGTTGTATTTACTAGGGCTGAACAATTTGGGAAAATAATCTAATTGCGATTTTTTTTTCCCTAATATTGCGATTGCGATTTAAAATGCGATTTTATTATTTTATCTTCTTTTTCCCCAAAAAAAGCCATAAATATTTGTTTTAAATATGAGCAACACAACATGAAATCTGTTTAGTGTAAAATGTTCTTTCCATTTGTATGAATAAAATTATAAGATTTACAACTTTAAATAAATGGGATTTTTATTTAAATGCTCCAAGAAACATAAGAAGAAGCACTTTGTAAAAACTGTACAAAATCCACCATCTTGACAAAAAATATATAAAATAATAAGCCTCTATCTCACTGCTCCCAAAGCAGTAGTAACATTTTATACAACTGAAGCAGAGAATTTGACTCTATTTGAACATATTTTGTAGAATCTGAATAAAGTTACAAATAAAAAAACAAATGCACTTTTAGATTAGGCAAAGAAATAAACCAGACCAGTGTGTAACGGTACTGGAGCTCGGCATTTTCACTTTGCAGGCGTCATAAGAGGTACAGTAAATTTTTTTCAAGTGTTGGAACACATTTGTTGTGTTACCGCTGGTTGTGGCACGACACGCTCTGCTCAACACTTGACGCTGCGCTGCATCGTTTTTTTAAATCCGAAGTAATCCCACCCAGCTGCTGTGCTGCTCCTCCTCCGGACGGACGTCTCGGGAGCTTCTGAGGACCAGAGGCCACTGAATCCGTCACGGCGCTTCTCTCGCTTCTGTTTCTTCGTCTACTTTGGAGCAATGGCGGGTGGCGACCAACAACTTAGGTGCATACCGCCACCTACTGTATCTCTTGGTGACTGCGCTTCAGGTTACCGCTTCTGTTTCTGTCGCGTGATTACATTTTAATCGCGCACGTTGCGATTGGCAAATCACATTTTATCATATTGCAACATTATTGCAAATGCAATTAATCGTTCAGCCCTAATATTTACGTGTGAAACAACTCCAGATGTGCTGCAAACAAACTGCCCTTTGGGATTAATAAAGTTTTCTGAATCTGAATCGTGTGGTACGGAAGCCTCACACGGACAGAAGTGCGGCAAACGAGCAGTGGCGTCTCTCTCTCTCGCTCTCTCTCTCGCTCTCCCCCCCTCCACACACACACACACACACACACACACAGGAAGAGAAAGACAGAAGGGTCGCTGACTGTCACTTGTATTGCTACCTGAGTTTTCCTCGCCAGCTGGGGCGCCCCCTTGTGGTTAAATAAAAACACAGCAGTGCAGCTCACAGAACAAATACTTAAAGACAGACCTTCTTAAAAACTGACTGTAAAAGGTAAACTAAGCATGTTTAGTGTGTCATTAATATTAACTATTGCTTTTTAAAATATGTTCTTTACCATTTCTGGTTGAATAAAAACATTCTGGCAAAAAGACAAAAAAAAAGATGATGCAGTATCTTGTGATGTATGTATCTCCATGGGGCCCCGAGCATCCAGTGGAACTCCCTCCCTCAGACCTCCAGCTGGACCCCCTGCTGGACCCCCTGCTGCTCTTTAAATCCAGACCCAGACCCCAAATCCGGACCGCCCTGCTTGATGAGGCTCAGAGTCTGGTCTCCACTCAGCTGCTCTGTTTTATGTTGTTCATACTCTTCTTTTTTCATTTTTCAGTGTTATAATGTTCAGAGTCCCTGGCTGCTTTGAAAGGCACTTTTTAAATTGAATAAATTATTATCATTATTGTTGTTGTTGTTGTTGTTGTTGTTATTATATTATTATATTGATTGTTTACTCTTTGTTCAGGAATATTTATTGTGAAATATTTACTTTGAACTGATCTTCCGGGTTGGAATCACAACTATTAATGTTGTAGATATACTGTGGCTCAAACGTTCTAAAGTTTTGAACTTTTTCATAGTGTGCGCTGAACGACAGCCCATAGTGTTAAAACAAACAAACAAACAAACAAACAAACATCGGAATCATTGGAACCATGAAGAATATTAAAACACCGGACCAGGTGGGGAATGTGAAGCCTCTGAGAAAAAGGACTCAATGTCCCCGCTGGAAGGGGGCGTTTGTTTTCCCCTCCTGGACGCACCGGAGCCTCTCCGTGAACGGGCGGATTATTGCTCTGGGATCGGTTGTACCTGGTTCCTCTGCAGACCGGCAGCCGCCGAACCGTCGGATCCGCTCTGGAGTCTCTGATCAGCCGCTTCCAGACACGTGAAGGTCCCGGTGCGCAGATTGAACAAGGGTCAAGATGGAATAACACGACATCCCGTCAAGACTTTCAGAATAAAATCCTGCTCCATGGAAGAAATGCACAGTTAAAGAAAACCTTTTAAAAAATCCTCTTTAGTCAAGATTTCAATCGTTCTGTCAAACTTCAGCTCAGCTGTGATCTGATCTGCTTCACGTTGGTGCTTTTAAGGAGGCGTGTGTTGTTTCTCCTCTCTCTCTCTCTCTCTCTCTCTCTCTCTCTCTCTCTCTCTCTCTCTCTCACACACACACACACACACACACACACACACACACAACGTGACATTCTGTTGACTTCAAGTCATTAAAAAACAAACTTTTATATTTGAACTAAACTTTGATTTCAGTAAATCTCGCTTTGGAGTTTTATTTTGAAAGTGTACCAGAGACGTGTCTGAAGAAGGACACACCCACTCCGCTTTCAAAGAAAAAAAGGATCAGATTTGTTTGACAAAGTGAATTCTATTTCATTTATTTTAATTATTCTAATGAATTTCTTGATAAATGTTGTTTAATATTAAAGCTCGGGTTGGCGATTTGAATGAGATCCATTTTTTTAAATACTGGTTAAAATGATCTTTATGACCCGATGGGAAACAATTCATAGCGTGTTCTTAAAGTAGTTTGGAAAATATCCGCTATCTACAGCAGGAGGAAAACGGGAAAAACAGCAACCAATCGTCTTGACGGGACACCTTTTTTAAAACCAATCAAATCCCTTCGCTGTTCGACCTGCCCCCTGCGCGTACATGTCAATGGCGTGCACTGACCCTGGTTCAGTGCAGCGTAGAAGGACGGAGCGTCGTTGCAGAATGGCGGAGAAGAATGTTTGGGGCTTTACTTACCGGTGAGTGCGCCATAACTTGGCGTAGTGCAAATAAAGAAAAACGAAGAAACGAAGCGCTGAGGACAGGTTACGCCAGGAACGCACTGGACGCGGAGAGCTGCAACGTCTCCGCGTCTCCGCTCCCAACGGAGCTCCTCCAATGGGGTGGGAGCTGGGCGGAGCCTTGGGAGATGCTACATTCGTGCTACATGCTAGTTTTCCAAGATGGCCAACCCTAGCTTTAAGTAAAATATTTCACTTTTATCAAAGTAAAAGTTGGGAGCAGGCTTCTGGCGCCACCTGTCATGTACTGAGATACGTATGACGTGATGACGTCAGAAGGCGAGAGAACGGAAGCCAGAACCTCACAGGCGGCATGTTTTTTGTAGTCCGCAGTTGTTAAATAAAAGTACCAAAAGACAGCGCTTCATGTCTTGGTGTGCTGCCTAATTCAGCACTGAGGTGACGGGTACACAGCTGATGTGGAATAAAGCTTTGTTTTCAAAGTTCTCAGGAACTCAGTGTGAAGGCCGCTCTGTTTGTCTGGAGTCACTTGGAAACAGCGTCTGCTGGTCTCCTGAGATCTCGCTATATGAGATGGCGTGGCCGGAAGTCCTGCAGAGTCGGGCTGGATTCTCCCCGGAGCAGCAGCCTTGCTCTCAATCAGCTGATCTGTGTGTGCTTCCTCTGCAGTCCTCAATAAATCCTCCTTGTGCAGCGTCAACACCTGGACTCCTCATCTTTGGCTCTGATTCACCTAAAATTCCACAACAGTTTGGGGCTCGTCCGGGATCTAAATACAACATAAACCAGCTGAGTGCAAATGTTTCCTTCTTAATACTTAATAAGGAAGTAATGCCTTACCTGTGGGGATGTTTGACTAGATAAAAGAACTATTTCATGGTTGATTGGAATTTTTAAAGCAAATTTCTAAACACAAAGAGCCAAAGATGTCCCTAAATTTTTGATTGATTCTTATCAATCAACTGCTAATCATTGATTAGTAACAATTGGGTTGTAATAATAATTTTATCCTAATTCAGAACTGTGGCTGAGAGAGCTGAGGAAGAGTTTCTGGACTGGAGTCTGGACGGCCCTGGGGCCTCTGGCGCTGAAGGGCTGAGTCCCTGAAGCGGAGATTTCTGCTGGTGAAGCTTGTTGAAAACCTGGTGAGTGTGATTCTGCAGCTCACCTCACGACTCTGACGCTCTCTCTCACGTTAAAAAAGGGGGTAAATAGAGAAGAAGGTCATGATGCTGGGAGGTTGTTCAGGTTTGTAGAGGACATGTGTTGCTGTTTGTGTTGCTGTTTGTGTTGCTGTTTTGTGCAGTTGTTGTTTGTGCTAACCGTTTGGTGAACACCAAAGTGTTAAACAGGAACAGAAGAGACAGGAAGTAGAACAGAGCGGCGTGGGCTGATCCCGTTGAAAGTTTTCAGCAACTATTCGATGAGTTCACACCGGTCGGGGTGGTCGGCAGGACCGAGATATTGGAATGTTTAGAAGAGTCACAATCTACGGCCCGAGCCATGATTTCTGGCTGGTTACGCAGACAACCGAGTGATCTGAGAACACCGAGAGAGTTAGAGGTTTACTTTAATACATGGTGGTTTGATTTCCTGGTTCTGTGTAAAACACGGATTGAGATCCTCACTGGTGCCACAAAACCAGCTGTTGAAGAGAAGTGTGAGGATAGACATGCTGGAGAGAGAGAGAGAGAGAGAGAGAGAGGCAGAGAGGCAGAGAGAGAGAGAGAGAGAGAACAGAGAGAGAGAGAGAGAGAGAGAGAGAACAGAGAGAGAGAGAGAGAGAGAGGCAGAGAGAGAGAGAGAGAGAGAGAGAGAGAGAACAGAGAGAGAGAGAGAGAGAGAGAGAGAGAGAACAGAGAGAGAGAGAGAGAGAGAGAGAGAGAGAGAGAGACAGGGCAGAGAGAAAGACAGGCAGAGTGAGAGAGAGAGAGAGAGAGAGAGAGAGAGAGAGAGAGAGAGAGAGAGAGAGAGAGAGAGACAGGGCAGAGAGAAAGACAGGCAGAGTGAGAGAGAGAGAGAGAGAGAGAGAGAGAGAGGTGGAGTGAAGTGAAGAGATGAAGAGTGTGATGAACAGGGAGGAAGAACAGGAAGTCAAGAAAAATCAGCAGGTTTTAACCACAGGGAAGGTTTTCAGCCTGTTTGTTTTGTTTCCTGTTTTCTTACATGTTTAAAATAAGGAATCCATCAATGAGTCAACCAGAGTTGCTTGCTGAACATGTGATCTACTCCACTGTTTTAACCTGCAGTCTACTGAGGACGCCCAAGATTAGAATTTATATTCAGATCTTTGACTCTAACAGCCTGTCTGATCACGACGGGTTGATTAATCTATGATGTGATTGATGATTGGTTCTCTGAGAGAGATTCACTCTGCAATCTTAAAAATTTGATTAATTTAAAAATTGAATTCATCTGCAGCTTAAACCAAAATAAAGAAAAACAGTAACTGTTTTCTAATGAGAGGGAATTCATTTAATAGAAATCAATTCCTGCTTATATCTACACACAAGACAAGCCGTCTTGACATAGTTTTTCATTGTTCATCTGAGGAACAAACTTTGAATGCAGTGTTTTATCAGAGGAATCAAATAAGATGTCTGCTGCTGACAACACAAACATCCACTGGTTAGAAGTAGTAATACTCTGAGCAGCTTGTCTGGAGACATGCTTTGTACTCCTAAGTATTTTCTGACACCAGTACTTTTACGTGTAATTGAGCATTAATCAGTGAAGCAGTATTTGTACTTCAGTACTAAATTTTCAGAAACCTCCACCTCTGGGAATTTGTCAAAATAAATGTCCTTTTTTCCATCTTCAGTCGGGTCAGAGGCCAGGAGAGCCACCTGTGAGCCTTTTCCTGGGAAATGCTGTAAAGCAGTGGTTCAGGCCTGTTAGAGAGAAAACTGATTTCTCCAAGACTTCCAGCTGCGTGCAGGGTCAGAGGTCAGGGTCAGAGGTCACTGCTTGAGCCATTGACAGGGTTGAGGACGGCTCCCTGAGGACAAACCCTCAGGATGATTATTCATGATTATGTTAAAGAGAAAAGACAACCTGAATTTGAAAAGCAGTCCAATTTTTTTGACAAACTGTTAACCCGCATAGCGTCTGTTTTTTAAAAACAAGCTGAACATGGAGTTCAGCTTGTTATTGCAACATGAAAACCTCATAAATTTCCAGTTTATTTTAAACCCTCCAAAGTGAGCTGAAGAAAGTTCTTTCAGTGGTTCTTATCAGACTGCTGAGGAGCCGAGGACCCTGAACAGGAAACAATCCAGAGAAAATATCAGCACTGTACAGGCGCTCGCCGCTCCGATCCACGACCCCGATCCTCACGGCCAGCTGCACCGCACCGGCCAGCCAGGAGGGGGAGCTCTGTCAGCGGCGGGAAGTGCAGACAGTGTGGTGATTCTCTGTCCTGTTCTGCTGAGACTTTCTGTACAGGAGAGGAGACGTTGAGGAGACGTTGAGGAGACGTTGAGGAGACGTTGAGGAGACGTTGAGGAGACGTTGAGGAGACGTTGTGGAGACGTTGTGGAGACGAGGAGACGTTGAGGAGACATTGTGGAGACGTTGAGGAGACGTTGTGGAGACGTTGTGGAGACGAGGAGACGTTGAGGAGACATTGTGGAGACGTTGAGGAGACGTTGAGGAGACGTTGAGGAGACGTTGAGGAGACGTTGAGGAGACATTGTGGAGACGTTGAGGAGACGTTGAGGAGACGAGGAGACGTTGAGGAGACGCTGAGGAGACGTTGTGGAGACGTTGAGGAGACGTTGTGGAGACGTTGAGGAGACGCTGAGGAGACGCTGTGGAGACGTTGAGGAGACGTTGAGGAGACGTTGAGGAGACGTTGAGGAGACGTTGTGGAGACGTTGAGGAGACGTTGAGGAGACGTTGAGGAGACGTTGAGGAGACGTTGAGGAGACGTTGAGGAGACGTTGAGGAGACGCTGAGGAGACGTTGTGGAGACGTTGAGGAGACGTTGTGGAGACGTTGAGGAGACGCTGAGGAGACGCTGTGGAGACGTTGAGGAGACGTTGAGGAGACGTTGAGGAGACGTTGTGGAGACGTTGAGGAGACGTTGAGGAGACGTTGTGGAGACGTTGAGGAGACGTTGAGGAGACGTTGAGGAGACGTTGAGGAGACGTTGTGGAGACGTTGAGGAGACGCTGAGGAGACGCTGTGGAGACGTTGAGGAGACGTTGAGGAGACGTTGAGGAGACGCTGAGGAGACGTTGTGGAGACGTTGAGGAGACGCTGAGGAGACGTTGAGGAGACGTTGAGGAGACGTTGAGGAGACGTTGAGGAGACGCTGTGGAGACGTTGAGGAGACGTTGAGGAGACGTTGAGGAGACGTTGAGGAGACGTTGAGGAGACGTTGTGGAGACGTTGAGGAGACGCTGAGGAGACGCTGTGGAGACGTTGAGGAGACGTTGAGGAGACGTTGAGGAGACGTTGTGGAGACGTTGAGGAGACGCTGAGGAGACGTTGTGGAGACGTTGAGGAGACGCTGAGGAGACGTTGAGGAGACGTTGAGGAGACGTTGAGGAGACGTTGAGGAGACGTTGTGGAGACGTTGAGGAGACGCTGAGGAGACGCTGTGGAGACGTTGAGGAGACGTTGAGGAGACGTTGAGGAGACGTTGTGGAGACGTTGAGGAGACGCTGAGGAGACGTTGAGGAGACGTTGAGGAGACGTTGAGGAGACGTTGAGGAGACGTTGTGGAGACGTTGAGGAGACGTTGAGGAGACGTTGAGGAGACGTTGAGGAGACGTTGTGGAGACGTTGAGGAGACGTTGAGGAGACGTTGAGGAGACGTTGAGGAGACGTTGTGGAGACGTTGAGGAGACGCTGAGGAGACGTTGAGGAGACGTTGAGGAGACGTTGAGGAGACGTTGAGGAGACGTTGAGGAGACGTTGTGGAGACGTTGAGGAGACGTTGAGGAGACGTTGTGGAGACGTTGTGGAGACGTTGTGACTGCGGAGGCGGTGGACACATTCTCGGAGACGGCTGCTCCTGGTGGCTGCTGGGAGGAGGCTGTGGAGGCGCTGGGTTTGATTACGACGTGAAAACATCGGACGTGATAACGGCGTACCGCTACGTGATGGAAAATATGAGGCAGCATGACCGCGACAAGGTCAGGCCATGAACACACACACACACACACACACACACACACACACACACACACACACACACACTGGGGGGAGGAGAGATTAGACCTTAAAGTTTTAAATTCCTGACTTTATTAGCTTTTGAATGGATTATGTGTTTTGTTTGTTTTATAAGTCACCAGGAAGATATCAGTGGGTCGACGGGCTGAACCGTCCTGACCAGACTGAACCGGAGGCAGCAGGATCCTCCATGATGGTCACTTCTCCCCACATCACTGTAACCTGAACACAGGGGGCGGGGCTTCTGGTTCTAGTGGTTTTAATTATCCACCACTTTCTCAGTTGGGTGAAGAATTAAAGTGAATTAATTAAATGAATTTGTTTCAATACAGTTTCAATGAAATAACTTGGAGGTCACATTCCGGGTTTTCAAACTGAGTGAAGGGGGGGGGGCAGGTTTATCTCGACCTTCCCCTTCGACATAACAAAACTAGCACCACAATGTTTTTACAGGACTGTGCTACAAGAATTTGTTACTGTCTATGAATCTACATTCTTAACTTTGAAATCTACTGAAATGAATCACATTTGCACCTTTATTTGATTCAGTTGGAGGATTTGTGGGCTAACTATAAAGAGATTACTCAGATTTAGCATCGACTAAACCTCACAGAATCACACTGGAGCTAAATGTCGAACTGCTACAGGGAGACAATAGAAGGTTTGTCCAGAAGTCATTGGAGGTATTGAATGTCTTATGAGCTCAATGAATGATTCAGTGATGTTTAATATCAACTCTTTCTACACCAAGACGAGGAGGACCTGATGGGTGGACATTTTTCCAAGATTTTATAGAAATCACCTGAACTGTACTATCTGCGACTCCAGAATCTGCTGATTTTAAAATCATTTTGTCTTTTGGACCTCTGACTCATGCTGCTGTCCAGTCGCTGACCTGTCTGACCTGTCTGCTGCATTATTTTAGCTCAGATTGGATCCTGAAAGGCAATATTTGCCTGCATTCACCTAAAGAGGTAAATACTGCTTCACCTTTGGCCCAGGACTTTGTCTCTGGTCTGGGAGTTTGTGCATCGGCAGTGAGGGGATCTGGATCTGGACCTGTCAGGTGGAACTCTGATACAGTATGAGGAGGAACTCATCCATGCATTTGTTTCTGCGAGATTGGACTACTGCAACTCCCTTCTCGCAGCCTGCCCAAAAAGTGTATTAAAAAACTTTCAGTTGGTTCAAAATGCAGCCGCCAGATTATTAACTGGAACTAGAAGACGTGAACACATTACTCCCGTTCTAAAATCTCTTCACTGGCTTCCAGTCGAGTTTAGAGTTAGATTTAAAATCCTTCTCCTCACTTACAAAATCCTAAATGGGATGGCTCCAACCTATCTCCAAGATGCTTTAACGCCTTATCAACCAATCAGAGCACTTCGCTCTCAAAATGCAGGGTTACTGGTGACTCCTAGAGTCTCTAAATGGACACTAGGTGGAAGAGCCTTTAGCTATCAGGCACCGTTTTTATGGAACCAGCTTCCAAGTGGTGTCAAAGAGGCAGACACAGTCTCCACATTTAAGGTTAGGCTCAAGACGTTTCTCTTCGATGCAGCCTATGATCAGGTCAGCTAGGGACTCTAAACTAAACTAAACTAAACTAAACTAAACTAAACTAAACTAAACTAAACTAAAACAAACCAAACTAAAGTAAACCAAACTAAACTAAACTAAACTAAAACAAACCAAACCAAACTACAGTAAACCAAACTAAACTAAACTAAACTAAACTAAACTAAACTAAACTAAACTAAACTAAAACAAACCAAACCAAACTAAAGTAAACCAAACCAAACTACAGTAAACTAAACAAAACTAAACTAAACTAAACTAAACTAAACTAAACTAAACTAAATTAAATTAAATTAAACTAAACCAAACCAAACCAAATTACACTAAACAAAATTAAACTAAACCAAACTAAATTAAACTAAACTAAACTATACTAACTAAATACTAGTTTAAACAGTTAAGTATCCACAAAGCTGCCCCAGGAGCTAGAATGCTGTGGGAAGTACGGTGCACTGAGCCCTGTCCTCTAATGTCTGAATGTTATTCCCTTTAGTCGTGTTCATTGCTTTTCCCCTGCTGTCCCCCCCTTCGAGGGGGAGTCTTCTCCAGTTTCAGTTGCTGACTCCACTATTACGAGGGCCTATGAACAAGCTCCGTCTGGACCGGGAGGACACTCCTGTCGGTCCTGCCCGTGGACTGGCTTCGGTTCTACTGCTGGGATCCGTGGTTCTTGTGCTGGACCGTCCAACGGACTGTCCTCAACATAGTCCTAGGCTTTACTTCTTATTGTCTCATGCTAGCTGTTGCCAAAGCTGTCCGTCCCTGGGAGAGGGATCCCTCCATACTGTGGTTCTCCCCAAGATTTCTTCTTTTCCCACTGGGTTTTTGGAGTTTTTTCTTGCCGGATGTGAGGGTCGAAGGCGGTGGTTGCTTCGTTCTGTCTCGTTACTGTAAATATTGACATATTACCATTATGCTTATTCACTGTTTTTACTTTTACCGACAAATGTAACATCTTGAAGCCCTCTGAGGCAACTGTTGTTGTGATACTGGGCTATACAAAAATAAATTGATTGATTGATTGATTGATTGAGGAGGATGTTTTCAGACCAAAAGGTTGAAGGAAGCTTGAAGAGCCTGACACTGTTCTCCTCCTGAACCGTCTTCCTGAGGGAGGCCGCCGAGCATCCTGAGCCCAGCTGCAGCTGAAAGTGACGTTCCTTGGACCCGTTCTGGAGGAGAAGAACCGGTCCTGGTCTCCAGGAAGACCTGGACTGTGGTCTAATCTGCTGCTACAGACTAAGGGAAGAGACGTTGTCTTTTCTAGGTCTGGCAGAATGCTGTCGTCACTGGATTTCTGGTTTGCGGCTGTAGACTCTGTGTTAGGAACAACCACACAAGGATGTTTCTGCAGGACTGGAGTGAACAGAGACCAGGTCACAGGAGGGTCAACATCTGGAGGAGGACTAAACATCAGCCTCTGGTCTGGGATTACCTGGCTACGGACCGCCCTGTCATCTCTATTCCAGGAGAAGGGACGGTTCTCTGCAGGTATTCTGGTTGGGATCATGGATCACGGTTTCACCCTGATGCTTGTTTCTCTTGCAGACTCCTGACTGGGTTCCTGGGCTCCTAAACAGTCTGAGAGCAGCTGATGCTCCAGCAGAGGTTATCACTGCAGCAGGTTTTGGTGCAGGACGGCGGATGCTTGGTACATGTGTCACATTCTGCTGCTGGTGAATAAAGCACAGAGTGCCTGTCAGCAGGGGGTCGGGGTGTGAAGCCATGTTCTGTGGTTTTACTTTCACCTTGGAAATATCTGCTCAACTGAATCTGGGTGAATGTGACTGTGACTGTGTTACGGCTGACAAACTAACTTACTAACAAGCTAACACTGACACTGATGACTGACTTTGAGAACGACCAGACGTTCAGTGTTTTATTGTTGTGTTCAATGTTTTTGCTGATTTTAATGGTTTTTCTTTCTTTTCTTGGTTTAGCTTGATTGGACACATCGCGGCCACTGATTGTCTTTTGCCTTCCTGGTTGATCGGCCTGGACCAGGATTGTTGTTTGGCATGAAGGTATTTCCAGCTGTCACTGTCCCATGGTGCTGATTGGTTTAAACTGTGCATCCATGACTGAGAGCTGCTTGGTGTTTTTGTGACAGTGGATCAGTTGGAAATGGTCGTTGAAACATCGGACATATAAAATAAAAATGACGATGCACTTGGAGGAACTGATCTTATTGATGTTTATGGGAAACATTAATATTGACGTGTGACACAAATGAAAAGTGGTTTTACTTTGTCTGGCTTTACTGTCTCCGTTAGTGAGTTAGATTATTGCTAAAATTCAAATTTATTTTGTGTCTGGTTTTGTTTAAATTGAAATTTAACAACAGGAGGGATTGATGTGGAATAAATGCTTTGTTTTCAGAGTTCTCAGGAACTCAGTGTGAAGGCCGCTCTGTTTGTCTGGAGTCACTTGGAAACAGCGTCTGCTGGTCTCCTGAGATCTCGCTATATGAGATGGCGTGGCCGGAAGTCCTGCAGAGTCGGGCTGGATTCTCCCCGGAGCAGCAGCCTTGCTCTCAATCAGCTGATCTGTGTGTGCTTCCTCTGCAGTCCTCAGTAAATCCTCCTTGTGCAGCGTCAACACCTGGACTCCTCATCTTTGGCTCTGATTCACCAAAAATTCCACAACAACAACAATGGCGACGAGGAAGACGAGGACCATGGATTTTTTTTTTTGGTGAAGAAAAAAAAAGATGGCGGCGATGCGGCACGTTAGCAAAAGGCTAAGCTAACAGTATGGAAAATTCAGGTATTCCACGGTTCGCTTGCTACACGTTTCCAGCTACACTCGGACCGAGACGGACACGGTGGTTGACATCTTCCGAGCTGTATGCAGACGGGAAAGGACTTATTTTGGCGAACGATGCCACAGATGCAATTAAACAGCGGAGACGAGCTCTTTTACTGCACCTAGCGGGACCGGACGTGCAGGATGTTTTCTCCACCTTACCGCAGACGGCGAGGCGACGGACTACGCGGCGGCGGCGGTGGCGGCACTCAACGCATATTTTGTTCCCCAAGTAAATGCGGCATTTGCACGTCAAATGTTTCACAAGTTGTCCCCAAAACAAGGTGAGACTGTGCAACAGTTTTGTGCACGCTTAAGGCAAGCTGCAAAAGACTGTGACTTTCAAGGAGAAAGAGATAACCAAATCAGAGACGCTGTCCTGAGTAAATGCATTTCTGAATATGCACGGGAAAAGCTACTTGAGGAGGGTCCAGGGTTAACAGTGGCTCGCACATTGGAGGGAGCGAGTGGAGGAGCAGTGGAGGAGCAGCTGGCAGCGATGAGCGTCACGGGGGAGAAGAAAGAAGAGGACACGTCAACCGGATTTCAACGACAAAGAAAGGGAAGTACACAAAGCCAAAGTGAAAAATGAAAGAGGAGGATAAAACGGACAGACAGTGTTGTAGATGTGGTTAATCTGATCACATCAGTAAGGATTCCAAATGCCCAGCACGAGGACAAACGTGTCACAAGTGTAATGGTAAGGACCACTGCTCAAAAATGTGTCGAACAAAAGGACATAAGAAGCAAACTGTGAATGTGGTAAAACAAGATGATTATTTATTCACTGTAAAGATGATGATGTACCTGAGAAAATAACTTGTTCGGTGGGAGGAGTGGAGTTGAAAATATTAATAGATTCTGGTGCTACAAGTAATGTAATGGGAGAAAACGTATGGCAAAAGCTGAAAGATGAAAAGATAAAGAGTCATTCATACATATCCAAAGAGCCGAGGAATTTGTATGCATATTCCTCAACACCATCACTATCGGTTAAAGGAGCATCCAGATGTGAAATCAAGATTGGTGATAGGACTGATGAGGCTGAGTTCATTGTGATAAGAGGTGGTGAACCACTCCTGGGTAAAAAGACTGCTGTAAAGCTAGGGGTGCTGAAAATAGGTGAAAATGTGGCGGCTGTCACAGACTTAAAGCACACTCTGAAAGAGCAGTACCCAAAAGTGTTTAACGGGGCGGGAAAACTAAACAACTAACAGATCAGCCTGTAAATTGACCCAAATGTCAAACCAGTGGCACAGCCGCTGAGGCGCATACCCGACCATTTAAGATATGCTGTTGACAAGAAGATAAGCGAACTGATCAACATGGACATTGTAGAACGTGTAGAAGGACCTACACCCTGCGTAAATCCTGTAGTGATACTCCCAAAGAAAGGTGACAAAGATATCAGAATGTGCTTGGACATGAGAAAAGCAAATGAGGCAATAGTCAGGGAAAGATACCGCATTCCTACGGTGGATGAAATACTCCAAGGATTGAGTGGCTCTGCACTCTTCAGTAAACTTGCTCTCAAGTGGGGCTACCATCAGCTGGAGCTCGCCCCAGAGTCCAGAGAGATCACAACGTTTGCAGAGCATAATGGAGTTTACAGATACAAAAGACTGATATTTGGAGTTCCATCAGCCAGTGAGCAATACCAACACCAGACTGCTAACGCACTGGCAGGCACTGAAGGAGTTGAGAACATCTCAGATGGCGTGATCATACATGCACCAGACCAGGAAACGCGTGACCAGCGACTGCATGCTGCTTTGTAAAGACTTTCTGAATGTGGTTTAACACTAAACCCAGGAAAATGTCAGTTCAACATGGACAGACTTGTATTCATGGGAATACTGCTGACAGAAAGGCATTGGGCCGACAGAAGAAAGAGTGAGAGCTGCAGTAGAGGCCAGAGAGCCAAAGAATGCTGCAGAGGTGAGAAGCTTCCTGGGACTGGTAGCAGTGGCGTAGCTGGGATTTATTCCACATGGGTTTTCATGTGGTGCCGAGAGTTGCGGGGGGGGGGTTAGCGAGTCTGAGTCCGAGCGGTGCGGTGCTCGCACAGAGTGGTGGAGCGGCATAGAGCGGTGCTAACTCGGAACACGGAGCGTGGGTGCGCCCCCTGTACAGCCACGCCGCCCCCCACACTGCGCCCTAGACGGCCGCCTAGTTCGCCTATGCCTGCAACCGGCCTGCTTTGATGCAAGCCAGGTAGCAGTGGGGCCGCATCAGGCACGTTCCCGACGCTGATATCCACCAAACTGGTGGATACTCGGAAAGGGCCCCATACGGGGGATTTTCGGTACGCTGTCATTGCAGCGTCTAGTGTAGCGCCTTTAATTTGTCATTGAAATTGACTGATGTCAGCCGTCCCTCGGGGCCCCCTTCAGCTCGCTCAGGACCCTGTGTGTAGCGGCGCCTCTGGCCGGAGAGAAGGCTGCTGCTGCGTTCACTCTGCCTCGGATTTAAACAAACAAAAAACAAACACAAAAATCGTCGGCAGTGTGGTGGTGGGACAGGATTTCACCACAAGAGGGCCCGTGGGTTTTCAGAACCCACCAACCCGACGTAAATTACGCCTGTGACTGGTAGGCTTCAGCAGCAGGTTCAGACCACAGATCGCTACACTCTCTGAGCCATTAAGACGTCTAACCCGAAAAGAGACAAATTTACATTTGGGCCAGAGCAAAAACAAGCATTCGAAACTTTGAAGAGTGAACTAGCCAGAGCTGGTACTCAACCCAACCAAAGTCATAACGGATGCAAGCCCGGTAGGCTTGGGCGCAGTGTTGGTACCAGAACAGAACGGAGAAGAGGCACCACTACTCTATGTAAGTCGCAGCCGAACAGACTGCGAGCGCAGGTACTCTCAAACAGAGAAAGAAGCCCTGGCGCTGGTATGGGCATGTGAAAGACTGCATCCATATGTTATGGCAGGAAGTTTGACCTAATCACAGATCACAAACCGTTAGAGGTCATATACAGTCACAGATCTAAAGCATGTGCACGAATAGAACGGTGGGTTCTCAGATTACAACCATTTGACTTTAAAGTGGTGCACATTGCTGGAAAACAGAACATCGCTGATTCATTGTCAAGACTGTTGTCAGATGAGACACCAACACAGACACACAAACATGAATCAGAGGAGTATGTGAGATTCACTGCAGTAAATGCAACTCCGAAAGCACTCACCACAAGAGAGGTTGAAGAAGCTTCTGCCACAGACTCAGAACTAACAGAGGTGCGAAAAGCGATTAAAAATGGACTTTTTGAAAAATGCAAAGCATATGCACCCGTTGCAAATGAACTGTGTGTGGTAGGATACATAGTTTTGAGAGGTAATCGCATAATATTGCCAGAAAAAGTCAGAGCTAAAGCACTATCACTTGCTCATGATGGACATTTAGGAATTGTGGGAACCAAACAGCACCTCAGAACAAAAGTATGGTGGCCTGGCATGGACAAAGCTGCAGAAAATACTGCAAAGCGTGTCATGGATGCCAAATCGTAGCCAAACCTGATCCACCTGAACCACTGAGAGTAACTACCTTACCAGATGCACCTTGGCAAGATGTCGCTGTAGACATACTTGGACCGCTACCATCAAACCACTCAATACTTGTACTTGTAGATTACTACAGTCGCTACTACGTGGGCGTCTGCCTGGGGGGGCGGCTTGGATCCGGGCTCTGGGATGACCGCCGGCTGTCTGGGCTCTGAGGGCCTCTCTGGCCTGCTTCTGGCCTTCTCAGGGGTCAGAGGTCATATATACATGATCACTATCACCATCACCATCATATTTGCATGATCACGATGATCTTTAAACGCGGATCTTTAATCACTCTTCACATACTTGGTTACCTTGTCTTCTTGTGGTGGTTAGAATAATGGTGATCTGTAGCAGACCTCTCTTGATGCACGCCCCGAGTTTACTACTAGTTACTACTAGTTACTACTAGTTACTACTAGCTATATTCTCAAAAAAAAAAAAAAAAAAAAAAAAATATATATATATATATACATATATATATATATATATATATATATAATATATATATATATATATATATATATATATATATATACACATATATATGTACATGTACATGTATGGTTCTGTCAGTTTTTGTGTTGGTTGTCGGCTCTGTTTTGGTGTTGTCTAGATTTGGGGTTTGGGATGGTTCTTGGTTGCGTGTGGTGTGTCGACAACACTGCTTTGAATTTGTACATAGGTTGTGCCCCCCCCCCCCTCTCGTTATGTCTCTCTCTTTCTGTCTCTCACTGTCTGAGCGTTTCCGTCCCGGTCCTGTCCTCAGCCATGCCGGACGCCAGCTTTAAATAAAGGCAGCAGCAGGAGGAGATTCAGTCTCGTCCTGCTGCTGACATTAAAATCTGTTCGGATAGTAAAAGGCTACAATCAGACAGTATTGCACGCACCAGCTGCTGAACAGGACAAGGGAAAAAAAAAAAAAAAAAAAAAAAAGAATATGACGTGATGACATCCACAACTGCTGAAAAAGCGATTGACTCTATTGACTGTATTTTCAGCAGACATGGACTTGCAGTTACCATTAAGTCTGACAACGGCCCGCAGTTCCAATCTCAATTGTTCAGGGAATATCGGGAAGACAATGGAATTAAACATGAGAAAATGACACCAAAATGGGCTCAAGCGAGTGGAGAAGTCGAACGTCAAAATGCATCACTGATGAAAAGAATCAGGATCGCGCAAGCTGAGGGACTTGATTGGAAACGTGAACTGAAAAAATATGTTACTGCTTATCGTAGCACTGAACATCCAACTACAGGAAAAAGTCCAGCAGAACTGAAAGCGAGAGAACGGAAGCGAGAGCCTCGCAGGCGCCATGTTTTTTGTAGTCCGCAGTTGTTAAATAAAAGTACCAAAAGACAGCGCTTCATGTCTTGGTGTGCTGCCTAGTTCAGCACTAAGGTGACGGGTACACAACAGCACCAAAGGGAAACGTGAAGAACAAAATGGACTGAAACATATTTCCTCCCTCCAGCCGAGCTGTGGCTGCCGGCACAGGAAAATCCTCAACCCTGCAGAGACCCCAGAAACCTCAACCCTGCAGAGACCCCAGAAACCTCAACCCTGCAGAGACCCCAGAAACCTCAACCCCAACCCTGCAGAGACCCCAGAAACCTCAACCCTGCAGAGACCCCAGAAACCTCAACCCTGCAGAGACCCCAGAAACCTCAACCCTGCAGAGACCCCAGAAACCTCAACCCTGCAGAGACCCCAGAAACCTCAACCCCAACCCTGCAGAGACCCCAGAAACCTCAACCCTGCAGAGACCCCAGAAACCTCAACCCTGCAGAGACCCCAGAAACCTCAACCCCAACCCTGCAGAGACCCCAGAAACCTCAACCCTGCAGAGACCCCAGAAACCTCAACCCTGCAGAGACCCCAGAAACCCCAACCTTGCAGAGACCCCAGAAACCCCAACCTTGCAGAGACCCCAGAAACCCCAACCCTGCAGAGACCCCAGAAACCCCAACCCTGCAGAGACCCCAGAAACCCCAACCCCAACCCTGCAGAGACCCCAGAAACCCCCAACCCTGCAGAGACCCCAGAAACCTCAACCCTGCAGAGACCCCAGAAACCCCCAACCCTGCAGAGACCCCAGAAACCTCAACCCTGCAGAGACCCCAGAAAACCCCAACCCTGCAGAGACCCCAGAAACCCCCAACCCTGCAGAGACCCCAGAAACCCCAACCCTGCAGAGACCCCAGAAACCTCAACCCTGCAGAGACCCCAGAAAACCCCAACCCTGCAGAGACCCCAGAAACCTCAACCCTGCAGAACCCAGAAACCCCAACCCTGCAGAACCCAGAAACCCCAACCCTGCAGAACCCAGAAACCTCAACCCTGCAGAGACCTCAGAAAATGTAACCCAACACCCACTAAACCTGGACACCAACTGAACCCTGACTTCAGCCTGCTGACAGGTTTCAGTTTAGACCGGTTCCTCAGGTTCCTCAGGTTCCTCAGGTTCTCCTCTCTAACCTGACGATGGAAGGTGAGGAACAGTTCCATTGAATCATGTTATGTTTAGAGCCAATTGTTCTCTGGTTTCATGACAGAAAACCAAGCGCACCACCTGGAGGACTCAGGAGGGTTTCTGGACCCAGTGGAGGTCTAGGCAGGAGGGACTCTGGACCCAGTGGAGGTCTAGGCAGGAGGAACTCTGGACCCAGTGGAGGTCTAGGCAGGAGGGACTCTGGACCCAGTGGAGGTCTAGGCAGGAGGGACTCTGGACCCAGTGGAGGTCTAGGCAGGAGGGACTCTGGACCCAGTGGAGGTCTAGGCAGGAGGGACTCTGGACCCAGTGGAGGTCTAGGCAGGAGGGACTCTGGACCCAGTGGAGGTCTGGGCAGGAGGGACTCTGGACCCAGTGGAGGTCTAGGCAGGAGGGACTCTGGACCCAGTGGAGGTCTAGGCAGGAGGGACTCTGGACCCAGTGGAGGTCTAGGCAGGAGGGACTCTGGACCCAGTGGAGGTCTAGGCAGGAGGGACTCTGGACCCAGTGGAGGTCTAGGCAGGAGGGACTCTGGACCCAGTGGAGGTCTGGGCAGGAGGGACTCTGGACCCAGTGGAGGTCTAGGCAGGAGGGACTCTGGACCCAGTGGAGGTCTGGGCAGGAGGGACTCTGGACCCAGTGGAGGTCTAGGCAGGAGGGACTCTGTGAGTCTGGCTGACCTCAAATAGGCTTTGCTGAGCTTCAGAGCAGAACAGCTCCTCTCAGCAGAGACAGAGACAGAGAGAGAGACAGAGACAGGGACAGAGACAGAGACAGAGACAGAGACAGAGACAGAGACAGAGGCAGGCAGAGGCAGAGACAGAGGCAGAGACAGAGACAGAGACAGAGACAGAGACTGTTGGTCCAACTGAAGTTTATTCTGAACATTGAAAGACAAAAATGCACATATTGATCCTCTACAGTGGAGATAACCAGCAGCTGTCTCATATATTAACTCTCAGAAAACAGCAGTATGATACACGACTTGGAAGGCGTCGGTACGGATTCTCCCGGGGGGGGGGGGGGGGGGGGGGGGGGGGGGGGTCGAGCCTCGCCAGCTCCTGATTGGACAGTGGCGGGTCACTGGGGTAAGTGTTGTCCTGTGGCATTAAATTAAATTCACTAACTAGCTTCAGTGAGGGCGCGCAGCCAGCCAACATGTAAAGGTCAGAACAGACTCAGTCAGACAGCGCCCCCCGCTGGGCGGCGACGGTAAAGGAGCTCCTGAGGCTCAAGGTGACAATCAGTCAATGATATGTTCAGAAACACTGATCAGTCAGCTCATCATGAGAAGGCACCCCAAGTCTGCAGCCACCCCTCCACCCCTCCAGCACCACCCTCCAGCACCACCCTCCAGCACCACCCCTCCAGCACCACCCTCCTGCTCTACTCCTTCCAGCACCACCCTCCAGCACCACCCTCCAGCACCACCCCTCCAGCACCACCCTCCAGCACCACCCCTCCTGCTCTACTTCCTCCAACCCCACCCCTCCAACTCCACCCTCCAGCACCACCCCTCCTGCTCTACTCCCTCCAACACCACCCCTCCAGCACCACCCCTCCAGCTCTACTTCCTCCAACCCCACCCCTCCAACTCCACCCTCCAGCACCACCCCTCCTGCTCTACTCCCTCCAGCACCACCCCTCCAGCTCTACTCCCTCCAACCCCACCCCTCCCAACTCCACCCTCTAGCACCACCCCTCCTGCTCTACTCCCTCCAACACCACCCCTCCAGCACCACCCCTCCAGCTCTACTCCCTCCAACCCCACCCCTCCAACTCCACCCTCTAGCACCACCCCTCCTGCTCTACTCCCTCCAGCACCACCCCTCCTGCTCTACTCCCTCTAGCACCACCCCTCCAGCACCACCCCTCCTGCTCTACTCCTTCCAGCACCACCCCTCTAGCACCACCCCTCCTGCTCTACTCCCTCTAGCACCACCCCTCCTGCTCTACTCCCTCTAGCACCACCCCTCCTGCTCTACTCCCTCCAGCACCACCCCTCTAGCACCACCCCTCCAGCACCACCCCTCCTGCTCTACTCCCTCCACCCACTCCACCCCCTCCGCCTGCTCAAGTCATGCTCTGAGAATCCCGCTGACGGAGGCGGCGCCCTCAGCTGGTCAGAATGTGCAGAATCTTCTGCTCTTCTGCAAACCAAAGAAACACGACGGACGTTAATGTTGACGACTGAAAACTGCTAAATGCTTTTATTCTGACGGTCCTGCGGACGAGGGAGGAGAGAGGGAGTCCAGGCGGTACCGACACGCCGCGGGGCCAGCTTCCACGCTGCCAGACTCAGCCACGCTCTGATAAGCTCCTGTCATGGTCACCATGGCAACAAAAAGCTTTTGGAGAGTCACTCGGGTTCCTGTCCCAACAACGATCCAGGAGTTCTGACGGTTGATGCCAAAAACTACAGCAGAAGTCTATAAAAGAGGAAGGAACACACGGCAGAGCAGAGAGGCCGGCCGGCCCGGTTCTTTAATGTGCTGATTCAGCAGATCCGGTCTGGAGAGCACTTCTTCCTTACAGGCGCCCCCTGCTGGCCGGACCCCACATTAACAATCCAGTTCATGGTCTTCAGGAAGCCGTGCTGCTCTGCCCCCGAGCTCAGCCGGACCCCGGTCTGAATCCCGGTGGCCCCGGTCTGAATCCCGGTGACCCCGGCCCGGTGACCCGGTGACCCCGGTCTGAATCCCGGTGACCCCGGTCTGAATCCCGGTGACCCGGTGACCCCGATCTGAATCCCGTCTGAATCCCGGTGACCCCAGCCCGGTGACCCCGGTCTGAATCCCGGTGACCCCAGCCCGGTGACCCCGGTCTGAATCCCGGTGACCCCAGCCCGGTGACCCCGGTCTGAATCCCGGTGACCCCGGCCCGGTGACCCCGGTCTGAATCCCGGTGACCCCGGCCCGGTGACCCGAGCCTGAAACCCTCTCAAACTGTTAAGACATTTCTCCTCAGGAGGGGCTCGTCACAACACCGCCCCCCCAACACACACACACACACACACACACACACACACACACACACACACACACACACACACACACACACACACACACACACACACACACACACACACACACACGCTGGGCTGGGATTGTCTGGATTCCATGAGATGAAACAGAAAAAAGAAAACACCTGATGACAGAGCAGCAAGCTGGACCAGACCGAGGACCAGACCGAGGACCAGACCGAGGACCAGACCGAGGACCAGACCGAGGACCAGACCGAGGACCAGACTGAGGACCAGGCTGAGGACCAGACTGAGGACCAGACCGAGGACCAGGCTGAGGACCAGACCGAGGACCAGACTGAGGACCAGACTGAGGACCAGACCGAGGACCAGGCTGAGGACCAGACTGAGGACCAGACCGAGGACCAGGCTGAGGACCAGACTGAGGACCAGGCCGAGGACCAGACTGAGGACCAGACCGAGGACCAGACCGAGGACCAGACCGAGGACCAGGCCGAGGACCAGACCGAGGACCAGACTGAGGACCAGACTGAGGACCAGGCTGAGGACCAGACCGAGGACCAGACCGAGGACCAGACCGAGGACCAGACTGAGGACCAGGCTGAGGACCAGACTGAGGACCAGACCGAGGACCAGGCTGAGGACCAGACTGAGGACCAGACCGAGGACCAGACTGAGGACCAGACCGAGGACCAGACTGAGGACCAGACTGAGGACCAGACCGAGGACCAGGCTGAGGACCAGACTGAGGACCAGACCGAGGACCAGGCTGAGGACCAGACTGAGGACCAGGCCGAGGACCAGACTGAGGACCAGACCGAGGACCAGACCGAGGACCAGACCGAGGACCAGGCCGAGGACCAGACCGAGGACCAGACTGAGGACCAGACCGAGGACCAGACCGAGGACCAGACCGAGGACCAGACCGAGGACCAGACTGAGGACCAGACCGAGGACCAGACCGAGGACCAGACTGAGGACCAGACCGAGGACCAGACCGAGGACCAGGCCGAGGACCAGACCGAGGACCAGGCCGAGGACCAGACCGAGGACCAGACCGAGGACCAGACCGAGGACCAGACCGAGGACCAGACCGAGGACCAGGCTGAGGACCAGACTGAGGACCAGACCGAGGACCAGACCGAGGACCAGGCCGAGGACCAGACTGAGGACCAGACTGAGGACCAGACCGAGGACCAGACCGAGGACCAGACCGAGGACCAGACCGAGGACCAGGCTGAGGACCAGACTGAGGACCAGGCTGAGGACCAGGCTGAGGACCAGGCTGAGGACCAGGCTGAGGACCAGACTGAGGACCAGACTGAGGACCAGACCGAGGACCAGGCTGAGGACCAGACTGAGGACCAGGCTGAGGACCAGGCTGAGGACCAGGCTGGATCTGGACTCAGCAGCTGAAACAACAGATGTTGGAGGAACTGAGTCCAGTATCAGAGACTCCATTTATTTACTGAAGTTCTGGAATGTTCAGACACTGAGTAGACCATTTCCTGTTTCCTGTGTCTTGGTGAGACCTGGACAGGACCAGGATCAAACAGACTTTGACATGGTCTAGTTTTTATCAGGGCCCAAAGCCCCTCAGAGTAAAGCAGAAAAATAAAGAACAGAACCGAACAGAACCGAACACAACAGAACCGAACAGAACAGTGACAGCTGGAAGAGGAAGTGGCTTCAGGTCCTCTCAACCAGTCTGCCACCAGCACCGCCAAAATAAAAGCTTCAACTCGTACACAGAAATCAGTCGATGCTGAAGGAAAGTGACAAACAGTGGAGAACAGAATGAAGAACACCAAGAACCGAGTGAAGAACACCAAGAACCGAGGGAAGAACCCCAAGAACCGAGGGAAGAACACCAAGAACCGAGGGAAGAACACCAAGAACCGAGTGAAGAACACCAAGAACCGAGGGAAGAACACCAAGAACCGAGGGAAGAACACCAAGAACCGAGGGAAGAACACCAAGAACCGAGTGAAGAACACCAAGAACCGAGGGAAGAACCCCAAGAACCGAGGGAAGAACCCCAAGAACCGAGGGAAGAACACCCAGAACCGAGTGAAGAACACCAAGAAACCGAGGGAAGAACCCAAGAACCGAGGAAGAACCCCAAGAACCGAGGGAAGAACACCCAGACCGAGGGAAGAACCACCAAGAACTGAGTGAAGAACACCAAGAACCGAGGGAAGAAACCCCAAGAACCGAGGGAAGAAACCCATAACGAGGGAAGAACCCAGAACCGAGGGAAGAACACCAAGAACCGAGGGAAGAACACCAAGAACCGAGGGAAGAACCCCAAGAACCGAGGGAAGAACACCAAGAACCGAGGGAAGAACACCAAGAACCGAGTGAAGAACACCAAGAACCGAGGGAAGAACCCCAAGAACCGAGTGAAGAACCCCAAGAACCGAGGGAAGAACACCAAGAACCGAGTGAAGAACCCCAAGAACCGAGGGAAGAACCCCAAGAACCGAGTGAAGAACACCAAGAACCGAGGGAAGAACCCCAAGAACCGAGGGAAGAACACCAAGAACCGAGTGAAGAACCCCAAGAACCGAGTGAAGAACACCAAGAACCGAGGGAAGAACACCAAGAACCGAGTGAAGAACACCAAGAACCGAGGGAAGAACCCCAAGAACCGAGGGAAGAACACCAAGAACCGAGTGAAGAACCCCAAGAACCGAGTGAAGAACACCAAGAACCGAGGGAAGAACACCAAGAACCGAGTGAAGAACACTGACTCTGGAC